>NC_048232.1:62665339-62665462 GCF_002007445.2 Ailuropoda melanoleuca
TATTCTTAAAGGAAGTATTCAACGAGTGGATATGACAATTATAAATATATACGCCCCCAACAGGGGAGCAGCAAGATACACAAGCCAACTCTTAACCAGAATAAAGAGACCTATGGATAAAAA
>NC_048232.1:62665750-62665930 GCF_002007445.2 Ailuropoda melanoleuca
GAAATTATCCCCTGCATATTCTCAGACCACAACGCTCTGAAATTGGAACTCAACCACAAGGAAAAATTTGGAAGAAACTCAAACACTTGGAGACTAACCATCCTGCTCAAAATGACTCGATAAACCAGGAAATCAAAAATCAATTTAAACAATTTATGGAGACCAACGAGAATGAAGACA
>NC_048232.1:62666030-62796460 GCF_002007445.2 Ailuropoda melanoleuca
AATTTTAAAAAAAAAAAAAAAAAAAAGAAACCAGGGATGTACTATATGGTGACTAACATAATAAAATAAAAAACATTAAAATAAAAAATATAAAAATATTTTGGAGAACTATGAAAAAAAAAGATAAATTATTGATACTAACCCTAGTAGATATTGAAGCACATTACAAAGTTCTAATAATAAACAGTAGATTCACTAATAGAAAGATCAATAGAATAGAATATGGAGTCCAAAAATAGATCCAAATATGTATGGAAATTAAGCATATGATACAGTTAGCATTTTCAAATAGAAGAATAAAAATACATGTTATCGAGGGAATTGCACAGCCATCTGGAAAAAAAAAGACAAAATTGGATCTATACCTCTAATCAAACACCAGAATACTCTCTAAAGGTATAAAAATAAAGTATCAGAAGTAAAACCAGAGAAGTAATGGACTAAAATATGAATAAATTCCTTTATAATGTGAGAAGAAGAAAAGCTCATTTATTTGTGAATAAAAACACATAAACCTTAATTTAAAAAATAAATTTGATTATGTAAAAACAAAATCTACATGACAAAAATATCTGTGCAAAGACAAAGGAAAATAAAATAGAAAACAAAATTTGCAATTTTTTTTTAAAGATTTTATTTATTTGACAAAGAGAGAGAGAGCACAAGTAGGCAGAATGGCAGGGAGAGGGAGAGAGAGAGAGAGAGAAGCAGGCTCTCTGTTGAGCAGAGAGCCGGATGGGGGCTCCACCCCAGGACCCTGGGATCACGACCTGAGCTGAAGACAGCCGCTTAACTGCCTGAGCCACCCAGGAGCCCACAAAATTTGCAGTTTCTATCACAAACATAAGGTTAACCTCTTTAATGAAGCACTTTAAAAAAAAATAGCATTGAGAGATTACAATCTGGTATTGATGTGCCCATAACTACTGCTGTCATTGATTCTAGGATTTTTTATGGACAGAGCTAAAAATACATTGTATTGGACAAAAATGAACATTAGTGATGATTTTATCATGATATTATAGCTTATATTTCAAATTACAGGTTTTAAATTAATTTGATTTTATATTTTTTCCATGTCCTGAAAATACCTATTTCTATAAAACTGACAATATATTTAAAATAATAATAATAGAACTCTTGGGGCACCTGGGTGGTTCAGTCAGTTAAGTGTCCAACTCTTGATTTCTGTTCATGTCATGATCTCAGGATCATGAGGTAGAGGTCCACACTGAGCTCCACGCTGGGCATGGAGCCTGCTTAGGATTCTTTCTCTCTCTTCCTCTGCCCCTTCCTCCCACTCACACACACAATCTCTCTCAAATACATAAATAAATACATACATACATACTAAAAACAAATCTACCGAATTCAGTCAATTATTTTTTAAATAGATGTTTGTCTTTAAAATATTTCTTACTACAGTTATACAGTAGAAATACTGCATTTCAAATAGCAATAATCTTTTTTTCTTTATGATTATTCAATACAATATAAAATTTGAATCATTTGCTTAATCTTCATTCCATTTTAGCAATTATTTCTATTTTAATTTAGCATGTTTTAATTTTATAAAACATTAAATGATTCCAAAATAAAAACATAACGCAATGTATATCCAGAGAAGTCTTTGCTTTCATCCTGGTTCTTTCACCTTTTCTCCTCTCTCCCCACTCTAAGTGGGGAGAATTTTCTGCATTTTTTTCATCACTTAAACAAATACTCTGAAATCACCTCATTTCAGTGTATAGAGGTCTTCCTCATTACATTTCACAGAGGATTGGTGCTGTATTATGGGGAAAGATAATTTATTTTAAACTAGTTCACTATAACTGGACATATAGGTCGTTTTAAGGCTTTTGCTATTTTAAATATTGTCAAAATCAATATCCTTGTACATACATCATTTTGTATTTTTGCAAGGATATCTTCAGGTAGATTACTAGAAGGAATTGCTAGATAAAAGATAAAGATATATTTTACTCGGTATCTCCCAATTCCCTTAGAATGACATTTTACATTCCCACTCAGCAATAAATGAAGGTGCCTGTTTCCCCATAGCCTTGCCAACACATTTATAGTTAAAGTCCTTAATGTATTATCGCACTGTGATTTGCACTTTAAATCTATCATTGTTGGGGCGCCTGGGTGGCTCAGTCGTTAAGTGTCTGCCTTCGGCCCAGGGCCTGATCCCAGGGTCCCGGGATCGAGCCCTACATCGGGCTCCCTGCTCCGCTGGGAAGCCTGGTTTTTCCTCTCCCACTCCCCCTGCTTGTGTTCCCTCTCTTGCTGGCTGTCTCTCTCTCTGTCAAATAAATAAATAAAATCTAAATAAATAAATACATAAATAAGTCTATCATTGTAAATGAGTTTAATCATCTTGCTCCTGTTTTGGGGCTTTTTGCATTATTTTTGTTGAGTTGCCAATTATTAATATTTTTATCCTCTTTTTAAAGAAATTATATATTAGGGTTTTAATCTTTGTGATATAAATTGAAAATATTTTTTTTCAGTTTGTAACTAATAATTGTATTTTGCTTATTGAATTCTATTTTTCCTTTATGCAAAAAGTTTTTGAACCTATTTTGGGAGTGCATTTTCAAATTCTCACTATAACGATGACTTCCAACTGTGTTTGAATCTCCAATCCAGGCTTCTACCCTGAACTTGAGATATGGAGATATGGTAGCCTACTCAAAATTCCTAGTCTGAAACAGGCCACCTAATTCCCATTTACCTCCTTCAGCCTTCCTAAATAGTTAACACAGCAACTCTATCTTTCCAGTAGCTCCAGATTTTTAAAAGAGTGTCTCTCTGTACTTTCCTTCCTCATATCTAGTTAACTTCAAAATAACTTCAGGATCTGTTAACTTTCCACAGTCTTCAGTGTCATACCTTGGTCTAAGAGCACATCATCTCTTACTTGGGTTACTGCAAAAGTCTCTATATTCTATTTCCACCTTTGTACTCCCTACTGTATATTCTCAATAAAGTAACTAACATAATCCTGTTAAATGTTGATCAGATAATTTCATCCTCCTACAAAAAATTTCAGATTTACAAGTGAAAGTGAAATCATGCCATCAGCCTCTAAGGCCCCACATGATCCCACCTACCTCTCTGACTTCATCTCCTACAACTTTCCTACTTGTAAAGCTTGCTTGCAAAAAGACTGGTCTCCTTAAGATTACTGGACTGTACTAGCTAGTGCTCCTCATCAGGGTCTTTTCAATTGCTTCTCACATTGACTGGCTTTCCTTTCCAAAGACACCTGTTTCACTCTCTCATCTCTGCTTGATCTTTATCCTAAGTCCATCATATAAATGAGGTTCCTCCTGTCCACTCTGGGGAAATTGTACTGCCAAATGCCAAATTATCTCTTTCTGAGCTATCTTCTCCTAAACAAAAATTACTACATGAGTTTAACTTACTATATATTTACTTAGTTTGCTTATCACTTTTTACTATACACACACAAACAACACTAAAAAACATACATGGTTCTAAGCACTGTTGAAGGCTATTATTTCTGTTCATTTGCTAACTACTGTCTATATTTACTATACTTAGAATAGTGCCTGTCACAAAGCCAGAGCTCAATATATATTGTTGGATGAATAAATGAATGAATGAACGAAGTAAATAGATGGGTAGAGAAAACAAATTAACCTTTTTCTGAAAAGTTCTATTATATTGAAGGGTTATTTTTCTACCTCTATTCCTTGCCCTAAAACACTTTTTTTCACATTTGCAACTTGACTGATGGATTCATATCGTACAGCTCTTAAATTACAATTACTGATTTTCTCTTCTTTTATAACTAATCAGAGAAACAAAAAGACCTCATTTGTTTCAAGAAAAAAATAATATCATACAATAAAAATAACTAACATTTGTTTTAAGTGCTTACTAAGCCCTAGGCACTATAACTTTAAAAGTATCAACTTACAAAATACTCACAAAAACCTTCAGCAAGGTCATGTAACTATTAAGTGTAGCACATGAATTCAAATATAGGAAATCCAACCCCAGAACCAATGTGCTTAGCACCATCAAAACACTGCCTCTATATTTTTATGTTGTAGGAAGTATTACTACTCCCATTTTAAAGATGAGAAAATTGAAGCGCTAGATTTTAAAAACCTTCCACTTTTAAAAGTATAACCAGAGCTAAAGCTGGGCTTTTCCCCATAATGTATACTAACTCTCACTATGTTAATCTTTAAGAAAAAGTAAAGTTTATAAAATGATATAACACTAGATAAATCCATCCATCCATTTATCCACCTATTTATTCATCTAGCTCGTCTTCATGTATTTATTGAGCACTGATTATGGCAACGGATTCCATACTTACTGCTAGGAATACAAAAGTGAACAAAACAGACATAATCCTCACCTTCAGGGAGTTTAGAATCTAGGAAGGAAATATACGGAGATACAATGGTATTGTGGAAGCTAGGAACAACCATTCCAAGCATCTATGGTAAGCTATTTATTATAATAGCATATTTTGAGGTCCAAGAGACTTATTCAAATTTATAGCTATCCTACATATCTTAGGTTTTTTTTTACATGAGTAGCTATACTAATAACACATTTTCCATAATATTAATTGCCTTTTTGAAACTTAGAGATTAAGGATTAACTTTCACAAAGAACCAAACAAATACTAATTAGGAAATAAAACATAAATAATAATTAGGAAAAACCATATAT
Organism: Ailuropoda melanoleuca; assembly: GCF_002007445.2. Lineage (NCBI taxonomy): Eukaryota > Metazoa > Chordata > Mammalia > Carnivora > Ursidae > Ailuropoda > Ailuropoda melanoleuca. Next base: position 62,670,750 of record NC_048232.1, read on the forward strand.
CATTTGATTTCTGGTCCAAAAACTCCTAACTGAAAACAGCAGACTTCTGAGAAATTGCATTTTCAAGGTCTGTGTAATCCATTTTCAGAGCATTTTCACTCATGGAAAATTAGCTGCCTTTCTTTGGTAACCTCTGAGAATGGACATTATAAATATAGTAGAATGACACTTACGATTCCAATGAAAAGAAAAACAAATAAATAACTCCCCTTCAGCTAAGGGGACCAGTAAGTAAACAGTTCACATAAAATTGTGTGCAATTATAGCTCTCCTGGTATTTTGTAACTCTTGTAAATGTTTGTGCTCTTGCAGGGGTCAAGAGTTGAACAGAGATTCCATATGCTGTTTGCGTATATAATCATATAGAGGCAGAGTGATTTCTAATACTGTCCTACGGTTTGGTGAAATGTGGAGGCTAACCATCTGTCATCAATAATGCTGTCGAGAAGATTTGGAAAGTGTTTGATTGGGTTTTGGCAGCGAGTTATCTGTTAAAATATTGTTGGAGGCAAAACTGGGAAGTTCTGATGTATTTTAAGGAGACACAAATGTCTCCACACATGGGCGCCCTGATACTGGGATGGCAAAGTGTCTTATTTAGTAGAGGCGCAGATTTCAGTGCAAGTCAATAAAGAAAAGAAGTAGTGCTGTGTTTGTATATTTAAGCATATACGCTAGGCTCCACAATAGAGCACTTTTCGGTGCTCAGAAAAGATGGCATTGGGAAGCAGCATCTGTTGAACACATTAAGGGAAACTTCTTTCACACTGAAGGAGAAACCAGAGTATAAGAGAGATTCGAGGGAAGGCCTGGCTGAAAATTAGGCATGAAGAAACACAAAAGTCAGCTTCCACTCATCAGACAAAGGGAAATGAGTTTGATAAAATTGTGCCATTTCAGACTCCCAGGTGTTACTATAATGTCTGAAGAGAGAAAAGATGGGATGAGGTCAGGGTGGGGACAGAAAGCAGGAACACGAAGGAGGAATTAAAGACAACATGTGGGTCATTTACAAGAAGGGCTTGATGGAAGTCTCAGGGAATGTTTCTCATTCCAGGCTCTGGAAAGTGGCCAAACTAAACTGACCCATGGATATCAACAACTACTGTGAGATCTAGCGGGCTCGACTTTCAAAGTGTTTCTGGGTTTGTTTCTCAAGTCCTTTGGAAGCTGTGGAAATCACCAGATGCATCTACATTAGTCAGCAAGACTAATAAATACCCAAGCACAAAGACTTGAAACCAAACTGATTTTTATATACAGAAATATGGACAGTGAGGGCCAAAGTTAATCCGTGCTTACCATATTTGATCAATGGCATGTGATTCTAAGCAGTTTTTATTAAAACATTAAGGAAGATTTTTAGTGGAAAAGATAGGTATAAGAGAAAAATTATGCCAACTGAGGATTTCCCTCCATTGATGAGAGTTTTGTAAAGAGATGATTTAGACTTAAAAAAAAATAATAAGCAGGATTGATGGGAAAACCTAGCATTAAATAAAACAAAAATAAAAACATTAAAAAATTTTTTTTTAATTTTTGATTAACTATCTGTGGAATGTAGGCAAGTTTTTTCTTTCTTTTTTTCTTTCTATAAAATAGGGATTAATCTGATTACACTGGACTCTGAGAAGTTAAAAAGAAGCAAATACTTAATGCAAGGTCAAATCAAGTTAAAACTTAACTTGAATTTTCTTAAATAGCATATGTTTTATATCTAAATATATATGCATATATGTACATATATAGGTAATGATTACCCCTTAAATGAGGCATCTTCCTTCCTGGAAATTTACAAGAAAGAGATAAACACTCATCAATCTGTTTTGACTTAATGAAGCCTGATTGGAAGACAGATGATGATTTAAATGACTTCAGGAATATAGGCCTTTTAGTTTATACTGTTTTATGCTCAGTGTATCATTTATACTTATACATCTTTTAGAAAGTTATTAATGCATTTCTGTGAAGTATGTATATGTTTCTTGATCCACTTGTAAATCAGAAATTCTTTTGCCACCAATAAAAAATAAAGATTGTTTCATCCACATCTTTTCAAGCCAAATTATTAGTAATGATCTTAAGAGAGAACTGCATGAGAGAAGATGGAGAGTGTCTCCATAATCAATCTTTCACATACTCAAAGGGGGAAAAAAAATGAATGTTTTCTTTCAACATTAGTATAAGCCTTAGGGACATGATGCTTTATCAAGAAAGGGCAAGAGGAATTCAATACCATCAGTGGAAAACAGAAAGTAATGAGGAAAAAGCAAAGTCTTATGGGATTCCTATGTGAAACACACACACATACACTCATCTCTTTCTGATTGACTCCCCTGGCTGATTAACACGATTCTAAAACACCTTCTTAAATAATAAGCAGGAGTGTGCTAAGACATAAAGATTAATTTTAGTCTTGTTTTAGATTAAGGGTTAAAACATACACACATAGTCACAAAATAAATCCACTAATTCCCCCTAAATCATGTGGTGCAATTCTAGCCTGAACAAAATATATTTTGAGATTTATTTTTTTTTTGAACCACTGTTTTAAGAGTAAGGAAAACCCAAAGTCGGCTATAATTATGTATGTATTTGCATACGTTATAGCTAAAGACAAAACTTGAGCAACCTCTCAGCAGGAAAAAAATAGCTCACAAACTCAAAAACAACATTTTTATTCCCTTAAGTAATTACTTAGTTAATGCCTTCTGTCTTGATTATGGCTTTAATAAATGAAAATATCTTGCATTTTTACCAGTATATTTGAACTTCCCACATTTCTTATATTCTAGAATCAAAGCAGACAGTATTGTTTAAACAATAAGCAACCAAAAAATATCACCCTGGGAATACACATATAATATCACTACATCAAGCAATATAAGCTAACCAAAAATTTTAATAATTGAATTTTATAGTAATGACTACATTATTATGTATCAATTTGCAGACTATAGGAGCTACAGACAAACATAATCCCTCTTTTCTGTGTAGTAAACTGATAAGGGGAAGTGAGTGAACTGAAGCAATTAAGCATACAGAGAGAGGCTTCATAAACATGACAGGCAAGATTCATTGAGTATTTACCATTTGCCAGGCAGTTTTAAGCACTTTACATGTTTTCATTATAAGTCATTAATCCTCACACAGCAATCATCTAAGGTAGGTAGAAGTCACAGAAAACCAAGAGCCTAAGTAACTTGACCCTGGTCACCTGGCTGCTAGAACCAGAATTCAAACTTTAGGATTGCTGGGCCATACCACAAACATATCTTCACACACATTCCCAAATCTAAGCCCATGGATTGTATTTATTACTTGTTTTGTGCTATCGTGTGTTAGAAACCCTGTGTGGAGATTGAATCAATGAAATGTTCCAGGTGAAAAGAGATATACGTTAACTGTTGTATTCATCAGGGTTCTACAGAGAAATAGAACCAACAGGATATGCATAGAGAGAGAGAGATTTATTTTAAGGAATTGGCTCACTTGATTGTGGAAGCTGCCAAATCCAGAATCTTCAGATTAGGCCAGCAGACTGAGTACCCAGAGAAGGGCTGCAGTTCATGTTCAAAGGTTGCCTCCCGGCAGAATTTCCTCTTCCTCAAGGAGGTCAGTCTTTTTCCCATTAAGGTCTTCAACTGACTGGATGAGGCCCACCCATATTATTAGGTATAATCTGCTTTAGTCAAAGTCTATTTATCTAAATGTTAATCTGACAGAAAAAAATACCTTCGCAGGGACATCTAGAATAATGTTTGACCAAATATCTGGATATTATGGTCTGGCCAAGTTAATACATAAAATTAACTCTTACAACTATACACATGTACAGGTTTGCATATTTGTATGTTATGCGGTAAACAAATTAGCAAACTTCTTAATTGGGAAAGAGTTAGCCAACTTTGAAATAACACTTATTGAGCATATCAGGACTCTGCTGCCTCACAGGACTACAAAGAAGGTCCCATGTTTCAAGGTTCTTATAATCTGGGTGTGTTGAGGAAAGAGAAACAGACAGGTATGTATACAACCAACTGTGTAACACTATACTGAGTTTTAATGAAGACATTGGGACACAGTTCCACAGGAAGATAGGAAAAACAGTAAGGTACTTCATGGCCAGCCCAGAGCTGAGAAGAATCTCAAAGAGGAGGAGACACTTGAACCCCACTAAGGAAGAAGATTCCACCAGGAAGAAAAAGCTGTAGGATAAAGATATGAAGACACAAACATAAATGGAGTTTAAGGATTAGCAGGAAATCTAGTGAAAATGGAGCACAGAATTCATGATGAACAGAGATTGGAACAACTTTATAAGTTGTGGCATAAAGTTTATGATTTATGCTAAAGCTACTGGGAAATTGTTGAAGCTTCCAGCTGAGGGAATGACAGGATCACAGATAGGTTTCAGAAAGATTCTATTAATGACTAAAGAAGTTGAAAGACAATAATGGAAGCAGGAAAATCATTTAGAAGAGATGGATGAACTCTTGAACCAAGACAGCAAAGCAAGATGAGGGAGCAAATTGGGAAAAAAGACTCAAAAATGATTTCTTGAATTAAAACAGACATACATTGAATGATTTATAAGAAAATAAATTATTTTATTCAACAAACACATATTGAAAATCTACTATGTGTTTGGCTTTCCGACACAAATATTGGACTATAACAATAAATAAGAGAATATCAACAAACAATCCTAATGTGTGATAAATAAAATAATAGAAAAAAGCAAGACATGAACATGACAAAGAAGAGTCATGAGAACCAGACAGAAGATGCGATGCCCGCTGCACTGTGATAAATAAATACAGCGTGAGAAAGACAATACTGGAAAGGGAATTCCAAGCAGAGAGGTAGGATTCAGAAAGGCACTTAGGTGTAGACAAAACCTTTGTTCAGGAATCAGAGGTAGTCACAATTATAAAGTGTGCAGGAAGAGAATAAGAAAAGGATGTCAGGCTAGGTTGGGAAGAGCCTTGTTTGCATTTTATTGAAAGACAGTGATCAGAGACAGAGTATGACCTGAGTATTGCCAAAAGCAAAGGATGGACTGATGGAGAAAACTGGTAGGAGGTATATTGGTTTCCAAAACTGTCAAAACAAATTTCCACAAACCTTGTGACTTAAAGTAACAGAAATGTAATCAAGGTGTGAACAGGGCCATGCTCCTTTTGAAGGCTTTAGAAGAGACTCTTACTTGCTTCCTCCAGGTTCTGGTGGCCCCTCGTATCCCTTAGCTTGTGACAACATCACTCTGATCCCTGCCTCCATCTTCACATGGCCTCTTCCCTGTATGTGTCCATGTACATCTTTTTCTGTCTCTTTTTCTATTTCTTATAGGACACCCTAATCCAGTATGACCTCACCTGGATCCTACTCTAAGTGCATCTGCAAAGATTCTATTTCCAAATAAAGGCATATTCTGAGGTTCCAGGTAGGCACGCATTTTTGTGAAACACTATTCAACCTACCAGAAGAGGCCATCGCAATAGCACAGGCAGGGGAATGTGGGGACATGAGGTAAAGCAGGGGAGAGAAAAAGAGATAGATAGGAAGGAGGTCACAGTGACAGGAAGTCATGGCTGAAATGGAGGAAGAGGTGAAGTCACGAACTGAGGACAATTCCAATATTTCTGGCTGGGGAAACCAGGTGGATTTGGGTACCACTGGTTGTGATATGCCTAAGAACAGATTTGAGAGGTGGGTTCTGAGGTGAGGAGGATGTAGAAAAGTTCAGTTTTACACAATGTAAAGTGCTTTGAGTGAGGATATCCTCAAGGGAAAAGAAAATGATTTAGAATGACTTAGATGGCCGGGTAGGTGGTAATGCCATTAACTGTGACTGAATGTGCAATGGAATAAAGATTTTTTTTTTTAAGAAAATGGGGTTGGTTTTAAAAATCTTAAGTTTGAAGGGTGTGTACTATATGCAAGAGAAGAGGAAGAGAACAGAGTAGGAAATATACCTTTGGTGCTCTGGAAAAGAACTGACAATGTTTAGCAGCTTAATGGCAGAAGGAATACATCTCATAGGAAACTCAGGTATGTGGAAAAGAACAATAAGAATAGTGTCAGTGAAGTTAAGAAAGGTGTATCAATAAGGGAATGTCAGTAGTTAAAAGCTTCAACAAGGAGGAGAACTGGGGATGATCTCATTGCATACTATTAGAGATCATCAGTGTGCCTGGGACAAAGTGGCTGGTTTGTAGCACTGGTGCTCCGATGTGGCACTGGTGCTGTGTGCTGCAGTAAGACAAAGGGGAACAGACACTTAGGAAGTGGATACAAACAATACAGTTAGATGGGAAATCAAGTTGTTAGACAATCTGTGCAGATCCCAAATAAAAATCTGCTGAAGTATATGTGCATTGAAAAGAACAGAAATACACACATCAACTACAAAAATAAATAGTAACATATTTATCACTTTTTTTTTACTAGTGCTAATTATTATAAATGTTTCACATGCACTTACATTAACCTGTTTAATTTCACAGCAATTCCCTGAGAGGCTGCTATTACATATTTTGTACAAGGGGAAACAAAGGCACAGAGCTGTGATGTTGCTTGACCCTAGTCACACACCTGGTGTGTGACAGATTCAGGATTCAAACCATGAGTCGAACTCTGGAGGCTGCTCACTTAAGCCAATGGTAAACTGCTGTCCATTATCTCAGTATTTTCCTCTAAGTGGTGGGATTATGAGTGGTGTTTATTTCTCTTCTTATAACTCTTACACGTTTCCCCCCAATTTTCTATACTCATTTTATAATTTTAAAAGATCGAAGTAATATATTTTTAAAGAAAGTATGGTTGGTGAGTGTACATCTTTCATAGATAAGGAGAGAGGATTGTAGTAATTTGATGAGTGAGTAACATTCAAGAAAAACTAAGTTTTGTCACTTTTTAAAGGAGAATCTACACATATTTGAAGGCTAAGGATACTGACTCAGTGGAGTAAGAGAAGTCAATGATACAAGAAAAAAGGAGGCAACGGTGTAAAAGGGAGCAGAAGATGGGTTATAATAGTTGAGTAATAGTGCCCCTGCAGGACAAATATGGAAGAATGTTCTAGGCTGAGTGGCGGAGTTCAGACACCCTGGGGTGTGAAAGAGGTAGCTTTGTCCATGGATCACAAGGAGTCTGGAGCCTAAGTGTGAGGGAGGAAGTTTTAAAAATGAATAATAGCCTTGCAAAGGGATAACAATGGTATCAAAAGAAAGGAACTGAGTGCAGTTAGTCTAAGACAAATTTTGAAGAAATCTCTGATTCTGCATGGCTATTTTTTCCCGTGGATAAATAAGTTGTAAGAGCTGATAAAACTGAGTGGGGGGGAGTTGGTTTGGTTGAAGGCAAATGAGTGCAAGACTTAGAAAACCTCCAGGTGGAAGGAGGAAGTGAAGTGCCTGGGGATGAATGAATGTGAATGTCTGAGTGGAAAGAGGGTCCATTCTTCCCACTGTGACAGTGATTTGTTCACTCCCATTAAAGCTCCCTCAAAGTAGGCAGTTTGTCTTTTTCACCTCCGTGGTCCAATGCTTAAAACACAATCTAGAACAAGGTAGTTGTAACCAATAGTAATTGGTTACAAAAGCTTGGGGTGGAATTTCTCTCACCATTACCAGCTTATAGATAAAATGGAATACAAAAGTGGCAGTGACTCTGAATTCACTGGTTCTTGCTCCCACCTGCTAAAGAGAACTTCTCAGTCACTAAATTCTTATGTTATGGGAGTCATGAAGCACCCCCAAGAAATGGCACGATGCTTACAAAAGATGCAAATCAAACTTGTGAGGTAGAATGAGCCCTGTCACTGTTCTCAGTGGAAGGCTGAGCTAGCATTTCTCGGTACTCTGACAACCAAACACGTCTGTGAAGTCCACTAAACAGGATGACTGACCTAATTTGATTTTCCACTTCTTTTCCACTGAATGTAACATAATAAGTTTCAAAGAAACTTGCCTACCTCTATCTGATTCCACTACCACCAGCATATCTAGAAATTGTTGAGAGGGCCAAAATAATGTTTTGATGGCAAGGTTGATTTGACATGAAGTCAAAACAGATGACTTAAAATATTTCTATTGTTTTATGCACACAATGTCAAACAACCAATTCAACTGACTACGTCAGGAATCGAGTCAGGGCTGGGGGTGGGGGTAGAAGGGGAATCCATCAAATGCTTTCATTGTCCTTATCTTGAAGTAGATGAAATTAATGATCAAATCACTACTGTATGTCCTGGAAGGTGAAGTTAGGTGAGGAAATGGAATTCAATGACCCCTGGGCCATGTACCTCAGTTTCTTTAAAAGGCAATTGTGAGGTTAAAAACTATTTAAACTTTGTAGGACGGTTTTCTCAGGAATGTGGAATGCTAACTGTAGAGTAAGGTTTTTCTTTTATTAGCAGTTGGCCATAACAGTCTTCTGCCAATGAAGATTTATTAATTTTGACTTATTTGAATTTGTAGCCGGGGCCCTGATCCTAAATTATAAGCCTTCAAGGAAAACACTGGAAAAGATATTCTAACTAAAGATACCATTACAAAAACTCCTCACATCACACCTCCAGGAATGCACCCTTCTGGTGCTCACAGGTCCCAGAGATAACAGGAGCTACTTGAACACGCCCTATCTCTAGATCCCTTATACATGATTCAGTCTCCAAAAACCGATTTAACTTTGAAAAAGTTACAATTTCTCCTAGAAAGAAAGATAAATGTTTTCCATAACAATGTACAGAGACCTTGGACACTGATTTATGCCTTTTTCCTCAAAAAATTTATGGGGGTGAGAGGGGCTGAGGATGGAGGGTTTTATTTTGGAAATGTACCCAATTCCCATGCGTCACATCTGTTTCCTTCCCAGTCTGAATTTCTGTGACCAGTCATAAAGGGTACAGACAACCTTTCCTAAATAACTAATGCTAGGAACATTCATTATACCTAGCTCCTTATATTATGAAAATGACAAGTACATAAAATTTTCTATGCAAGAGCTTCTGTGATTTACTTAGCAAGCATCCTGGGCTAAGTAGGAGCTGAATGAGTTCTACTGCTGGGTTATACACATCAAAATTTAATTAAGCTTCTGACCTAATATCCCCCTTGTTTCATCGATTAGGAAAGTCATGGGTGGACCGCGTCATTCTCAGAAGGACTGTGAGATTGTGAAATCTGAGCAGTCTATATATATATTTTTGCCTGAGTGTTCTTTTCAAATCTCATTAGATTATTATGAGTGTTACAGCTGTGCTAATCTTTTTCTAAGAAATGAACTTTTAAAATTGCACATTTTTAAAGTGACTTCTAGAGTTACCATGGCAGCTTCATTATAATGCACAGAGATGAACATTATCACAGCTATGCCTGATCTATCCAGCGTTGTCAGGAAATGAGAATTCCACATAAAGTGCATTCTCCAGTAGGGCTCATAAAACTTGCCAGATCAAGTGCCTAGACTTTCAGTTTAGCAATTTTAAATGAAACGCTTTCATCATATGCTGCACACATCTCTGTTTCCTTCAATGTATTCTTGATGACTCAGGGTCTCTGTTATCAATAGCTTATTGTACTTAGAGCTACACACAGTGCTGTTTGATTTTTTTTTTTTTTTTGGTCTTCTTTTTCATCTCAGCTTGCTAGCTGCTTATGATGACCAGTGACACTCAGAGTCATTTCAGACCCTGAGAGAGTAAGTTTTGTGTCCCTCACCTTCCAGCAAGAATAGATTTATATAGATATGTTACCTAGACAAGCCAGGTCCTTTGCTGGGACTTAGCAGCCAGAAATGGCAGCTTTGTACTGACATGCAACGTAGTTGGTTCTCGAGCCCTCTTTCTAGAAGTGGGATCGGTATTTTGTACCGGTTTCCTGGCTTTCAGAGTTCAAGACAGTCACTCCTTACCCAGCCCTTAGACTTAACCATATTCTGATGGGCTATGATTTAACTTCCCTGCACCAAGTACCTTAAACTAGGCCCCTTACATAGACGTTTTTGAGCTCTGACAAGAGGCTAGGACACTACCATTCACCATGGAACCTAAGGACACAGGTCCTGCTTAAGCTCTCTAGAACTCTGTTTCTCAGCTCTAAAATAATGTTATTCTAATGAAATGCAATTATATATTGGAAATACATAGAGCAATCCTTAACTCATATGAAAAACTCTGTGAATGGAAACAACTCTATGTGTGGAACACAACAGCAGTTATAGATAGAAAAGACTGGTAAAAAGTATTGTAAAGACTACTTTAGGACCTTCAAGTTTTATTGGGTTTAAGTATTGAGCTGCCATGAAGTGATTATTTAGCTGTGTGTGTGTCTTTTTGTGTTTGTTGGTACTCTATGAAGTCTGTAATAAGAAATTAGTGTAGTCCATCCTATAAGTAAACTTGTAATGAAATTAGAGATACAGGTATCTAACACAATGCACTGAGAACAAATTGTGGTGGTGGCTTAGTAAAAAATCGTGACTTCAGCTCTGAGAGAACTAAGTTTAATTCTTGCCTGAATCACTAACACAGCTCTCTAACCTTGGGGCATGACTCATCATCTCAGACTGTGCATTATCTTAGCTCTAACATAAGGAAAATAATACCTCCTTCCAAGATCAGAAAAAAAAAATTGTACACAATAAGCACATAATAAACTTATTGCATTGTATTTAATTTCTAGATGTAACTATATTTAAAATAAGAGTGTCATTTTTGTGCATTCAGATGCAACTGAAAAATGAATTCTGGGTTCACTCCTGGCTGAATTTCTGGCTCATAAGAAAGACTGATATATAAAATTATAGAGTGGAGTTTTCCTCTATTACAAAAGCAGTGGATCATTGATCATAATATAAGGGGAAGAAAGTGACCTGCCCCTAACTTCTTTCTTCCCCTGTTCTTTCTTAAATGCAGAATAAGAAATATATAAAAGAGATTGACACTTATCCGCTGGCCAAAATAACTGGGCCTTCCTCTACTTTCTCCTGCTTTTCTCATTTCCTTCAAGTTTTGCTCAAATGGTACTTTTACAACTCATATTCCTACTGAAAATTGCAACCCTCAACCCACTGCTCTTGGTACTTATCACTTCCAATACACTACATAGTCTATTTTTTTTTTTTGTATTTATTGCCTATGTTTCCCCACAAGAATGTAAGCTCCACAAAGGTAGACATGTTTTTGTTTTTTGAGTTTTGCTTTTTGTTTTTCCCAGTGATGTATGTCAAATACCTAAAGCAGTATCTGGTATTGAATAGTATTTATTGAAAGTATGAATTAAAGTTTTAGTATTTCTTTTCAGGGACTGTATTTAGAAAGAAAAAAGAGAACAAAAAATAGTGCAATTATTTTGGGACAAAATTTATAAAAGTTATTAAAGACTAATTTTAATTGATAATAAGTTAAATTAGCAATATAAATATACTAAACTAAAACGAATTGAGTCGGTTTTTATTATTTTGAGTCCTCAACTTTTTTTTGCAACTAAAACTTCTGGTTTTAGTTTGTTCATACTCTTGTCTTCACTTGGTCATTCTGCAGTAACGTTTTCTGCGTGTGGATCTCAACACGGCTACGAAGAACTTGGGTGTGTATTTGAATTTCCTTCTCTGATCAGATTTCCTCAAGTACATGCTCTTCCATACCTGACCTGCTCAGATATTTAATGTGGAGTGCTATAAATACATGGTCACCCCCTTATCCTTGAGGGGACACCTTCTACGACCTCCAATGAATGCTTAAAACCTCAGATAGTATTCTCTCTCTCAAAATACCTCTTCGCACTGTGCTCACCCTTCTTCTTGTGATGATGAGATGATAAAGTGCCAAGGGGACAGATGAAACAAGATGCATGACACAGGCCTTATGACGTGACCTTATAGTGACGTCTGACGCTGCATCAGGAGGACCATCTGGTTCCAGATCACAGTTACCAGTGGTAACTGATTCCACGGAAGCAAAACCGCAGATACGGTCAAAATGCTCCACCCGTGGTACTGGCGTTAGTCACACAATGGTGTGTTTCAAGGGTAAATGTTTTCTCATTTCATCTAGGTAGCTTTACAACAGTGGCCCAGATCAGTGTTTCTTAAACTTTAATGTGTATGCAGATTACCTCGGGATTTGTAAAAATGCGTATCAAGAATAGGCAGACCTAGGGTAGGGCTCTAGGATCTGCATTTCTTTTTTAGGATTTAATTTATTTGAGACAGAGCATGCATGCGTGCAGGGGAGGAACAGTGGGAGGGGGACAAGCAGACTCTGTGCTGAGCTCAGAGCCAAAGGAAGGGCTTCGTGACGGGGTCCATCCCATGACCCATTAAATCATGACCTGAGCTTCTGAAATAAAGAGTCAGATGCTCAACGGACTGAGCCACCCAGGCATCCTTCTAGATTCTGCATTTCTTATCAGCTTGAAGGTGATATTGATGCAGAATGCGCCCTTTGTATAACAGGGTCTAGATTAAAATTTTGTACTGGCATTAACTTGTTCCTCCTAAATTGAACTTCGATTAGATTTCGTAAAGGGCAGTGAAGAGAGAATTTACACCTTTTTCTTTCATAGTTTAAAACTCAAGTCTGGTAACATTTTTATTTAGTGATATTAATTATGGATCTCCAGTTTGCATACAGTGCTATAAAATGGGAGAGTGCTAGTTTTTAGGAATGGTCTAAAGACAGGTGTAATTTTACTCTCTAATGAGGTTCAAATTTAGGACTATAATGAGCCTCACTAAAAAAGTGAAGCAGGAAATGGCAGATTTGTTTTGATGGAGACCAAGAATTTTAAGTGTGTGTTGGCTTTACACTGTCTTTGAAACTCTGTGCTATGAAAACACAGGAGCCAGGAAATGAGCCCAGCCAAGTGATTCTACTTTCTAAAGATGTCAAAGTCAGTTCTCTGCAATATCCAAATGTTCCTCTTTCAGAAGTAAAATGAGAAAAGGCTCCTCTATCATTTGTAGCTGAGTAAACCAAGAGTACTTTTTTTTCATGTAAATCAGTCACAGTCCCTTAAATAAAAAAACATCCTTCCTCTTGAGGGCAGCTGAAACTTAACATCTCTTCCTCTCGCTCACACTTCCTTTTCTCTGAAAATGGACAGGAGGATTAATTGATTTTGTTGCTGTTGTTCCTTTAAGAAAAATGAACGAGCTTACAGAACTGAAGAATCGGGGTGTGTATGTGAAGGAGAGTTGGTGTCTCAGGTACCTAGAGTTTCTTCTTTCGATTTTGGCTCAGAATTATAAAACTAATTGCTGTCACCCAACTGGCCTGTGTTGAGCAGGTATGTGCTGCTCTCTGGGAAGTCAGGTTCTGAGTGTCTGCTGACCAAGCATTCCCCCCACTATTAGTAACTGTCTTCTTTTATGACTCAGTGTGACTTTCAAGTTTGGGCTGGGCAAAATTAAAGTTCTTACTTAACTCAACCCGATGTAATCTACCTGGAAACAGACTGTGTTCCCCTTTTTGTTAAACATTCCGGTAGCTTCACTGTGACTGGAACACTTAAGGAACTTACAGCAGAAAATGAAATCACGGCTTAACCTAGAATTGTAATGTGACAGAGATCTTATAGTCACACTACTGCATTGACACTGAAGCATTTCCTTTGAAAAGGGGTAAACTGAGCTTAAAATCTGCATGAGACAAATGAGATGTAATATCTCAAGATCTAATAAGTCTCTTTTCAGAGAACATCTGTTTTCTGAAGAAAAACTGGCAGACCACGTTGCAACGAAAAGCTGAGATCATTTACGACAACATCAACCTGGGTAGTTAATGTAACACTCTGAAAGAAAGGTTCTTAACATAGGAGTTATGCCTAGACACTTCTGAAATTAAATGAGACATTTGTATCATTTACTCAGAAAGGGTACATTGATTTTCATCAGACTGTCAAACAGTTCTGTGATTCTCCCAAAGAAGTAAAGAACCATTACACTTATGTCTATTAAAATTGTAACTCTAAAACTCCGGCCTTAGTACTCAAGTACTAGTTGAGTACAGTATTGAGTACTGTATCATGCTTTACTAATTAAGTCTTTGTGGGGATGTCTGCAGAGATATTGTGCCTATTATGTGATCTTGTCACTCACTGACTCTTCCATAAAGCAATGCATATGTATTGGTCGAGCTGTACTGGAGGCCATGATTGGGGGCTGGAGTAGAACAGTCCATGAATGGTATTTGAGCATTACCTAAAAGTCATTTAAAAACCCATGAGAAAATGGCTCTTGTATGTTACTCCCTGAGATAGTGATCCCTAGTTTTCATCACTATCACTTCTCTTCTCCCAGGGCATGCAGGAGTGTCACCAATCCAGCCACCTTGCAGTTTTGTAGGGCCACATGCTAGTTCTGGCAAATGCACTGAGCATAAACTAGTGTGTGTTAATTCTAAGGCAAAACCCATCTGAGATGTATTAGGCCCTGTGCTGAGTACCAGGGATACAAAAGTGAACAGCTCGAAGCTGAAGAACACTTGCACTAGAACCACCTGAAATGCTGCTAAAAATAAAAAATCCTGGAACCTAATTCAGACTTACTAGAACAGAACAGTCTTGTCAAATACGTCTTGGACACTTTCATATTTGGGACTAACGTAATGGTAAATAGAGCACATAGATTATTTTTATTTATGCCTCTGGATTTAAAGACAGGTTGCTGTACCTGCCCTATGAAAATTATGAGATCACTGGAGTTCTGCTTAACAGACTGGATTATAATGGCACCATGCAGCCATGTGTCCTGGGCAAGACTATGGAAATGACCATACAAAGACAGCTTTTCTTAAAACAGAAGTCAGACTGCCATTTCTAAAATAAATGGAAGAACCAAACAGCTTTTCATTGTCATGGACCTTTGCTAATTTATATTTAAAGAAACACTGATTTTTAAATTACTATAAATTTCTAATCTTAATTTATAATTAATTTATACATTTTACACAACACCAATAATAGGGTTGTGATACAGTGGCTGAAGAGGTAATACATATTTTCAAAGAATTTCCTGAATCTGGATTTGGATATGAAAACAGAGACCACAGTTTTTAAACATCGGTGGGTTAAAAGGAATTGAAACAAAAGGAAATCTTACTTTTCCAGCAAGAGCTTTTGAACTCTGACACATGCTAGGGAGATGCTCTTGTCCATGCTCTTCTCAATATTATTATCATGAGCTCTCAACATATTCATGCCTTTGTTCTAGTATCAGTCCAAATAGAGTGCACTATGCAGATCAATAAATAATTATCATATACAGAATTTATTTGTACCTTTCCCATCACTTAGCTCTCTGCGGTCTGTCAACTGCATTTGGGCAGAATTTAGATTTGAGTCAACATAATTGTCAATGGCTTGTCATGGCCTATAAAGGGTTTTATGAGATGGGAAAGTGGGGAAGCTCTCTTTTTACCATCCTGATGACAGCAGAAACTAGAGTCATCTGGAAGGTAAACAAAAATTTAGCTCAACGGTCTCGATTTACTGGCTCACTGTATATTGATTTTCTGTCAAGAAGATGTACAGCTCTTGGAACATGCTGCCTATATTCTTATTTATTTATATATTTATTTACTCATTCATTCATTTTGTGGCGGGGCTGCTGTGGCTGCCAAATAAAATAAGCTTCTGGAGAAGCAGAATATATCAAAGCCTTTAAAATGTGCACCCAATATAGGAAAACATTCCTTTAGGAATGAGGTAAAACTCATTATGGGGGGTAGACGGTTTCTATCTACTGTGAACTTTGTGTGGAGATTAATATGAATACCAATAACTCACTTCAAAAAAATGAAGGTTTTGGAATGAATCAGGATTGCACAGTGGGTGAGATGCACTGTCCAGTGGAAATAGAGCAAGAAATCATGGACTGCTACCTAAATTTCATTTGATCTCCTTCCTTACACCCTTTTTTATTTCCTTCAGATAAAAGAGAAAGTGGGAGGTGGTCACAGGTGCTAAAAAAGTGCAACAACAGTAAGAGAGTAATTTATTTCAGGAGCTCTAAATGTTGGAGATTTGTGGTGCATATTAACACAGTAAAGGCTCTGAGAAGTCCTGCGGGGATGGCACGTTTCTTCAATTTATTTGAGTATTTTTTTAAGGCACCTATTAACTTCCCACAGAATATGTGGAAAATAAAGCCTGATTAGCTCTCCAGTCTCCTTACTGTTCTCTTTCTTAAAATATACGGCACAAGCACACATCACTCAGTTCTCATGGCTTTTACATATGCTGTTCTTTTCAGCTAGATTTCGTTTTGTTTTGTTTGCTCCCCTCTCTCATCTTGCTGTCCCAGCTTTAATGGGTTAAACCTTACCTGTAGTCTAGGTCATAGCTTGGTTGTCACTTTGCCAGGGAAGATTTCCCTCACACCCCAATTATGCACACCTGTGCTCTGTTTCTCTACTTAATCCAGCACTTCTGTCATAGCGACAATCACCTTTCACTGTAATTGTATGTTTAATGATCTCACTTCGCTGTTGGAGGATAAGCTCCATAGACCTGTATGCTCTCTTGTCTTAGCTCCAGCATCTCATATGATTCTTGGCACATCATAAGTACTAAATAGATATTTATTAAATTGAAATGAATATTTTAAACCATGGGTTTAGAGAAATGCTCTTAAAGCTGTTAGACCACGAGAGCCACAGATTCTCAGTAAATTATTGTGTTTTTGACTTGAATGAGTTGTAGTAGGTCATATAAATTGCTTCATTTTATTTTACTTTATTTTATGTTTTTGTTTTATTACTTAATGTAGTTTTATTTTATTTCTCTTTTGTGCCTATCTTGAGATCACAACATCGTTTACCAGTGAAAGCCAAAGTTTTCCAGACTTTGGGAGCCGCAACACCCTGTCTTACTTGGTGTCATTCCGTGATATGCTTCGTGTCTCCCTAAAAATACCACATGATGTTTGTTTCTCATTTACATTTAAATACATCTATATGGACATGCGTATGCACTACAGCCATCCTTAAACTACTAAGATGTCCACTGGAATGCTGCCGAGGATCTAGTAAACCTGAGGCTGATTCCTGATTCCCACTCCGAGGGAAAGTAGGTTTCCTTATACCCTAGGTGACTCCCTGAAGACGTAGGATAAATCAATTAACTGATGTTTCTTAAATATTTTAATGGCACTGCTGTGAAGTGGGATCACGGCTGATGTCCTGTGTTTGCTCTTAGAATAGTTGAGTAACTCTGGCATCCTTGAACAGTCTGTCACCCTGCTTCAGTTTCTCTGGACAATTTTTAATACTAAACCTCTGTGATGGTTAATTTTATGTGTCACCTTGACTAGGCTAAGAGGTAACCAGAGACCTGGTAAAACATTATTTCTAGTTTTGACTGTGAAGGTGTTTCCAGAAGAGATTACCATTTGAAGTGGTGGACTGAGTAAAGATCACCCTCCCCAGTGTGGGTGGGCATTATCTAATCTGTTGAGGGCTTGAACAGAACAGAAAGCTAGAGGAAAAATTTGCTCTCTCTACCAGAGCTGGGACATCGATCTTCTGTCATCTGACATTGGCTCTCTTAGTTCTTGGATTTTCTGACTCAGAGTGGGAACTACACCATAACCTCCCAAGTCCTTTGGGTTTGGAGTAAAACCACACCACCAGCTGTCTTGGGCCTCCAGCTTGCAGAGGGAAGACTGTAGGACTTTTCAGCCTCCATAATCACATGAGCCAATCCTTCATAATAAACCTTTTGCTTTCTCTTTCTCTCTCTCTCTCCCCCTCCTCCCTCCCATTGGTTCTCTTTCTATGGAGAACACTGACTAATACACCCTCCTTATAAATAAACTTATTTATTCAACCAATAAATATTTTGACTGATCATGGTGTTAGGTGTTTACCCTATGGGGAAAGATGGATAAAGTCTGAGAAGTATGGATATAGATATCATGAAAAAAGAAAGCTACAGCTCTAAATGAAAATGGCAGAGGTGAGAAGAGAGTTTACATTTAGCGTCAAGAGTTCTTAGATTGCACTTATAAAACAGTACCTGTCCTTCAGTAGGGAACAAAGCAGAGCATGTGTTTGGAAGTCAGTAGAAACCTTCTATTTTTGGAACTGTCTCATTAATGCTTTCCAGTTGTTATATCTACATGTCTGCCTCCGCGTAGAGAGAGGCATTTTCTAGAATATTTTTGTATGTTTTAAAAAAGATATGGTACTGTATGTGTCTCATGACTGGATGTGAAAAACAAAATGACTTAAAAAAATAAAAACAACAACAACAAAAAAGAACTTAAGATAACTATAAGGTACAATTTAGAAAAAAATGAATAAAACAAAATTGAAAGTAAAATGCGTTAAATTATTCAGAGTGGCTATCTATGATAGGTCGTTCTTCCTCCCACTATTATGAATTTTCAAAATTTTATATAGTGGAAAGGACTAAAAGATTTAATAAAGTTCATTTTAGTCATTTTCAGTTATAAAATTTGAATGTATACTTTATAGTTGTACACAATATATATATATACATATATGTATTACCTATACATATGGGGGTGTGTGTGTGCATATATAAATACTGTGTTTTTTAAAAAAATCAGGATAAATTATTCAGACTAAGTATAGACTATCACACACAATGGGAGGTCTTACCTCTGCACTAACCCTGGAAGCTGTTCCCTCATGAAAGACCATTAAAGAGTCTACCAATGCCAGCATAAAGGTCCTGAAAGTATTGTATAACTGTTGCCCATCCCCCCCACTCACCCTGTCCCTACTCTCTCACACACACTCTGCACCTTATTATATCATAAAAACCTCCCTCTCTCAGTTATCCTCTCCAGCATCTCTGAAGCCTTGCCCATAAAACTACCTTCCTAATCTTTGGAACCACTCTCTCGGCACATGTAAACACACTCAGAAACATATAATTTTCACCCATCATCATAAAGCACACTGCTGTTGGCAGTGGTACATGTATGCAAGCATGTTGTATCCTCTCACTACAAAACAACGTTCATTTAGACTCCATAATAATGAAAAATGATTTACCCGGTTTATTCCCAATATTCATATTTTATTTATTATTGTAATTAGCTCAATGCATATCAGAAAGATGGAGTGCCATTTGTATTTTCTGTGGGTAGGTTTCTGCTTTTCCCCTTTATGTTTCAGCTACCGGTTAATAAACTTTAGTAAAAAATAAGAGGAGGGCTCAGCGGAAAGTGGAATTCCTGTTCTATCCACGTAACTCTTCCGTAAACCTAAAAGTATTCCAAAATGAAATGTTTTGAAAAATAAGAGAAGGAGGAGAAGGAAAACCAGGAGCAAGTATATGAGGAAGGGAAGAGCAAGGGAGAAGGTGAAGAAAAAGATAGAATGTGTGGTTTTAGGGACCAAGAGACATCGGGCCTTCATATGTTAACAGTATAATCATTAAGCCTGCATTTGTGTGTGTCTGCTGATTTGTGGCAATCAGTTTTTAGTATTGAGATATAGTGTTAATTAGGGCTTATGCACCTCCAAGTCAATTAAATTTGGTTTATTAATGCATTATTCAATATTGTTATGTATAGCAGAACACTTAAAAGGCTTTTAAAATTCTATTTTCTGATGTGGCCTGAAATATTACAAGGAAACACCCACTGTCAAGTGAGTGAAAATGAATAATTATGGGAGCCCTAAAACCCCACAGTTGAGCAGACAAGACAGCTGCTATTATTAAGCACTCCAAATTGAAAGTATGGATTCTATCATTATAAGAACAAAGCTAGTGCTGGGATAATTATGGAAACGCTATAGCTTCCATTTTTGCTAATGTTTTTAGTAGAATGTTTAAAGCCGCAAAGGTTAAGATAGAGAGCTCAATTTTTGTATCTTGTTACTCACTTAGATGAATGCATTTTTCTACCAATTGTAGTCATAACAGAGCTTGCAATCCCTGCGACATCATGATAAGAAAGTGCCGATTTAGGCAAGAAATTAAATGATAATAAACATAGTGTAAGCTCAGTGGGGGTGATATTGTTTAACGTCAGTGGTGATGGAAACTACCTTCTAGATGACTGAAGCTTTGTTGGCCTCGTCTGTTTATATTAATTTCTCCTTTTCAAAGGCCATTATCTTAAATTGCATGTTATATAACTTGTGCCGCCTCGCTCCGGCCCGCAGCACCGCTTCTAAAGCAACTTGATGATGCATATTGTAGAAAAAAGTGTTTCCTAGGCTCAGCATCCAAGGAGATTACAATCTTGAGACTGTGATAGGAATGGATTAAACTTTGCACAATTTCCTTTTGCCACATGAATTGAATCCTGTTGTGCTATTTTCTATTCTCCTTTCAATCTTTGTCACAGAAATGATCTATGGAAGTGTTAGCGCTGCTTAAGTAACCCTGGCCTGGCTTTAACCCAGTCAGGATCTTACAGTTTGGCTCTGGATTTTCCTTCCCTGAGAAAACAAAACAAGAAGACTGGGACAAACCCACCCCACAGATGATAGAACACGGGAAAGGTCACTGTCCTTTGGCTCAGGCAGGCTTAACGAGAACAATCAATGATCTTCATGTTGATCTCGCACAAAAAAAAAAATGAAAGGAAGGGGAAATGTCGCCACATAAATTCAATCTGATGACAGCACTCGCATCCCTCTGCAAGAGGGAGGCTGAAATCTTACAAAGGTCCTTCATTCTCAGCACAGCTTCAGGTTTTCAGATTCTAATCACAGACTCTTTCTCAGACGTCAGACTTGCCAGTTTCATGAACTACCACTCCTTCTTCTAAGGTTAAGATGGAGTCACTCTAATGTCGACGGTGTCCACAGATTTTTATATTGCCTTGAATTGACCCACACCCACGGTGAAAACAAAAACATGTATATTAAGAAGGAGAATAAGAGAATTCCTTCCTCAGAACTTGATTTTGTTTTGATCTCTAGAGTGTCTCTGATGTAGGCAAAGCTGCTGTATGCAATGCATGGTCTCCGGAACTTGGGTTGCATGCCAATTAAACTCATTTGGTGGAAGTTCAAACATAGAATATTTCTGCTATTTATTTTTGTGTCGACTTCATATAATTCCATGAGCACCAATAAACAACTAATTTCTCCAAAAGGAATCCATAAAATTCACCACTTGAGGTATGCAGTGATAAAGAATGATACACTTTAAGTTAGCTGCAACCTGAAATTGTTCACCTTTTTTATATGAACCTAGGTGAACTGCTTTGTCTGATCTCTGTCTTGTCTTAGAATAATTCATTTGCAGGCACATGTTTTTCAACTAGCATATATTTTCCAAGTAGCTCCATGGAAAATAAGATTATGGATCAGGAAACCAAGGCTATAGGTGATAAAATCTTGGATGAGCTCTTTTTACCACATGATCATAGATTTGGTCTGTTCTCGATTCTCAGGACTAACTTAGAAATAGTCCCACTAGTTTTTAGACCACTAGATGGAATGCTGAATCTTTCTGAAAAGAGATTTACCAAGAGAGGAACCACCCTTTAGATCCACTTTACCCTGTTTCACACTTATGTGCCATGTCAATGCAAAAATCTTAAATAGACACAGGTCATACAATTATATGGTACCCCAACCAGAGTGGTTACAAACTGGCCTAAAGGTATTCCATTCAAACCATATCCTTTTTATCCTCCAGGATTTTATCTAAAAATAAAACTTGATGCAACTGAGGAACCAACTAATAATATTAATTAACATTTACTGAGTGCTAGAAAAAGACAGGGGTGTCTACTCACCACTTTTATTCAACATAGTACTGGAAGTCCAGCCACAGTAATGAGACAAAAAAAGAAATAATAGGCATCCAAATCAGCAAGGAAGAAGTAAAACTTTAACTATTTGCAGATGATATGATACTATATATAGAAAACCCAAAAGACTCCATTAAAAAACTGCTAGAACTGATAAACTGATATCCTGCTATAAAGTTGCAGGGTATGAAATCAACATACAGAAATCTGTTGCATTTCTATACACCAATAATAAAGCAGCAGAAAGAGAAATTAAGGAATAGACTCCATTTACAAGTGCACCAAAACAATCAGATACTTAGGAATAATCCTAACCAATATGAAAGAGGTGAAATCCTGTACCCTGAAAACTATAGAATACTAATTTAAGAAACTGAAGATAACACAAAGAAATGGAAAGACATTCCATGCTCATGGATTGGAAGAAAAAAATATTGCTGAAATGTCTGTACTACCCAAAGCAATCTACACATTTAATGCAATCTCTATCAAAATATCAACAGCATTTTTCACAGAGCTAGAATAAATGATCCTAAAATTTGTATGGAACCACAAAAGACCCTGAATAGCCAAAGCAACCTTGAAATAGAAAAACAGGGGTGCCTTGGTGGCTCAGTTGGTTAAGTGTCTGCCTTCTGGGGTCATGATCCTGGGGTCCTGGGTTTGAGCCCCATATCAGGCTTCCTGCTCAGTGGGGAATCTGCTCTTCCCTCTCCCTCTGCCTCTTCCCCCTATTTGTGCTTGCTCTCTTTCTCTCTCACAAATAAAAACTCTTAAAAAAAAGGGAGAGAGAGAAAGAAAAACAAAGCTGGAGGCATCGCCATTCTAGAGTTCAAGTTATATTACAAAGCTATAGTAATCCAAAGAGTATGGTACTGGCACAAAAATAGACATACAGATCACTAGGACAGAACAGAAAACATGCCATAAGTGAACCCACAATTATATGGTCAATTAATCTTCAACAAAACAGGAAAGAATGTCCAATGGGAAAAAGACAGTCTCTTCAACAAAACTGAACAGCAGCATGAAAAAAATGAAACAGGACTACTTTCTTACACCATATACAAAAATAAATTCAAAATGGATGAAAGATCTAAATGTGAAACCCGAAACCATAAAAATACCAGAAGAGAACACAGGCAGTAACTTCTTTGATATTAGCTGTAACAACTTCTTTCTAGATATGTCTCTTGAGGCAAGGGAAACAAAAGCAAAAGTAAACTATTGGAACTACATCAAAATAAAATGTTTCTGCACAGCAAAGGAAACAACAAAACTAAAGGCAACATATGGAATGAGAGAAGATATTTGTAAATAACATACCTGATAAAGGGTTAGTATGCAAAATATATAGAGAACTTATAAAACTCAACACCCAAAATATGAATAATCCAATTAAAAATGGGCAGAAGATATGAATAGACATTTTTCTAAAGAAGACATACAGTTGGCCAACAGAAACATGAAAGGATGCTCAACATCACTGATCATCAGGGAAATGTAAATCAAAACTACAATGAGATATCACCTCAGACCTATAAGAATGGCTAAAATCAACAACATAAGAAACAACAAATATTGGTGAAGATATCGAGAAAGGGGAACCCTTTTATCTTATTGGTGAGAACGCAAACTGGTGCAGCCATTCTGGAAAAGTATGGGGGGTTCTTCAAAGAGTTAAAAATAGAATTACCCTACGATGAAGCAATCACACTATTAGGTATTTGCCCAAAGAATAAAAAAAAAATACTAATTCAAAGGGATGAGTTCACCCTGGTGTTTATAGCAATAGCATCTACAATAGCCCAATTATGGAAACAGCCCAAGTATCCATCAACTGATGAATGGATACAGAAGATATGGTATATATACACAATGAAATATTAGTCATAAAAAAAGGAAATCTTGCCATTTTCAACAACATAAATAGATCTAGAATTATGATAAGCAAAGTAAGTCAGTCAGAGAAAGACAAGTACCATATGATTTCACTCACATGTGAAATTTAAGAAAGAAAACAAATGAGCAAAAGAAAAAAAAGAGAGATTGAGAAGCAAACTAAGAAACAGACCCTAACTATAAAGAACAATCTGATGGTTACCAGAGGGGAGGGGGCTAGGGGGAATGGGTGACACAGGTGATGTGGATTAAGGAGGTCACTAGTGATGAGCATCAGGTATTGTACGGACCTGCTGAATCACTGTATTGGACACCTGAAACTAATATTACACTGTATGTCAACGAACTGGAATTTTAAAACTTAAAAAAAATATATTTACTGAGTGCTTATCCTGTACTAGTCATTAACTAAGCACTTTACATGTGTATCTCCTTACAGTTCTATGACATTTATGCAGGAGTTACTACTATTGCATCATTTTACACAAACAAACAAAACAAACAACTGAAGCTCAAAGTAGGTACATAATTCACCCATGTTAGAACAGCTAGGAAGTAAACAATGTAGGTCCAAAATTAAACAACAATTTTATTGCCTCGCTACAGTGCATTTGCTTTTTATTTTGAGTTATCTTATTAAGTGACTAATAGGAAGAGTTGTCCAGGGTCTGCTAAAACTTCAGTTGACTTCAACCAAACTTTCAGTTAAAAACTATATTGTTGAAAGGATATGGAGGCTGCATAATTGAAGCTGGTTGTTGTTCATTCCAGGCACTAAAATATCCCAGGTGCGGCCACAAGAAAATAAACAAACAGTTATAAATATAGGTAGAGATATGGATATAAACACAGACATTAGTTCAACTACCTAAACTAGAAGACAGAAAATTGCTTTTTTGCAATCATAACAAAATCAGAGTCTGAAAACAGTCTTAATTTCAATGTGCATCTCTCAACCTTACAGTTAGAACTGCTCATTATGCTCCATTATGTCAGGTTATAATGCAAAGCAACTGCTTGGACACCTGGAACAAGTCTCTTTTTACGAATCTTTTGATTCTACATTCCATCAGGATTGTTTTTCTTTGTGTGTGGACTTCTCTGATGCTTTTACCATCAGGGTTATCTGGAAACAAGACTAGGCCAATGCATGGAAACTCTCGGTAGACACCAATCTTTACACTTAAGAGTTCTTGCTCTTTAAAAATCTCTGTAATGGGGCACCTGGCTGGCTCCATCAGTGAAGCACGCGATTCTTGATTTTGGGGTTGTGAGTTCAAGCCCCGCGTTGGGTGTAGATTACAGAGATCATTTTATTAAAAATAAAATAAAAAAAACCCCTGTAACTTGTAATGGTACATCAAGACTTATATAATATCCCAAAGTCTTGCAATAGAGTTTAGCCACTTCCTAAAAAACACAGTACTTGTATTATGTTGTTCCTGTGCCTGAAACCACTATCAATTGTTCAGATAAAAAAATAACAAACAAGGAGCTTTTTAGAAAAATGTCTCTGTATTTTGGAAAGCTAGGATTTACTGATAGAATTTTTTAAAATGGTGATATGATATTAACAAACAATAGAAGGACTATTGATAAATGGCTTTATTATAAACTAAACTGTTGTCAGTTGGAATCATGGTTTAATTTTCTTTTAGAAATGGGAAAGTAATTGTTAGCAACGAGAGTAGTACTGGCTACTAGGGGGGAATTTTTTGGAGGGCGTTTTTTGGATTATATCAAAAATGAGTGTGGTAAGGCATTTAGTGAGTGAAAATAATAAATGCTAAGTGTTCTGTAAATGCACAGAGTTGTCCCATACAACTTTTAAATATCTTCCCAGATATTCAGGTGCAGGTATCACATGGAATCATTTATGTTCTACTCTGGTTGTACACATTATTTTAATAAAATTACTTCCTTCGTGTTTCTTAAAATTTTCAAAGTTAGGATATTACATTGATTTTAAAAATTACATTGTTGGTAGTTTTGTCACCTATTAACTTCATTCCAGAAAGGTAATATTTATTATAAAACTATTTTTTTTTTACCTAATAAAGCTGAGATCTACAGGGTAAGAAAGAAAGAAAGCACGAGGGTAGAAAAGCGTAAGATTGAATCTTAGAAACTCCTGAACTAGAAAGTGTCCAAAAAGTGTCCTGATGGCAGATTATGAGGTGTAAAGCTCCTGATATGAAATTGTAGTGCCCAAGTTTGTTTTAATAGCTTGACCTTCTCAGCACTCTCAGTGAACCAGGGAAGCAAATGTTGATTTCAGTGATATTTTCAATAGTTTCTAGGAGTACCATTTCAAACTATTCAGGGAAAATCTCAAAGATATTCACTGTGCCAGGCTTTCATTGTGTGTTGTTGGTGATAATGGCGACTTTATATCCACTTCAGTCTCTGGAGAATTATTCACAACATTTCCAAATGGAATTCTTTAAAATTAAAATGACATCTGAGGAAATCAGTCCAGAAATCCTAGTATTAACAGCTCAAACTTTGACATATTTACATTCCTTTGTATTTTAGTCCATCTAGGCTATATGACTGAAGTCTTGCCCAAAAATGTGACCTTTTGAATAAGCTTTAAATACTCAGTGGGCCAGTTAAAACAAATGTTCATGGACATCAAAGAACCCCCTTCTTAAAGAATAATCAGGATGAAGGCACAGGTAACCATTCTTAATGGGATTCTGTCCATCTTCTTAACAGTTCAATCACCTGCATAATCATAAAGCTTAAAATATACTCAACTGTGCATTCCTTTTATTTATTAAACAAACACTGACATCTAACTGTATAATACAGAATTATCTCCAAAGAACATCTTTTCTCGGTTCTTTTTTCTCTGAAGCTAAATGATGATTCATGCAGATAAGATGTAACTCAAGAGAACGCATCTTATTAATTAAAATACTAAATTGAACAACATAAGAAGATTGTTTCTAACCAATAGCTTAATAGGGATTCTTCTATAAGCAAATATCGAACATATGAAGTGTCCAATAACTTGTTTCTTGAATGACCGAATGTAGTAATTAATGAATCAATACATCTGTGGAGTGTTTGTAAGTACTAATTAAAACTCCATTTTGGAAATATGCTAAGCTAAAACATAAAGAACATTCCTCACATGTTTTTTCATATAGAAAGATCATAAAAAGAATATAGTTAATCATAGTAGAGAAAATAATTATAAAATTTAAATGTATTTGGTGCTTTCTTGTGTGCCAGGTACTGTTATTCAAATTTTATAAATAAGCTTATTTCATTCTTACAACAAATCTACTAAGTGTTTTATACCATTTTACAGACTAAGAATCTTGTTAAGTGACTTGCCCTAGGACACATATGACTTGAGATGCATTAAAATAAAAATGCCACTGCTTGGGCTAATGAGTAAGAAGATCAGGTGTATTGGTGAAAATTCAATATTATAGACTTGTAGGAGTTAAGACTTTTGTAGTAAGTACTAGGAACATGAATTAAGCAAAAACAAAAACAGGCAGTGTTTCTCTTGCTTCTCTTGCACTGTCTTGCAGACCCAAATGTAGGATGGTGGCCAGACCTATGAAAGGACCAGAATTAAGAACAGGAAAACTGCCAGGAGCATCACAGTAGTTTTCCTGTTTCTTGAATTTTCCTTAGTGCTTGGGTGTGACCTTCCTCTTTTTTTCTCTGCTCCCCAGTTTACATGACTATTGATGGCTTTCAGCCCAATTTGTTACAATTCTGGTCACAAAAAACAATTAAAACTCCTTCAGTTCAAATCTCAAATTCCTGGAGAAAAAGCGTTAACTGTCCAGATTGAGTCAAGTGATAACTCCTGCTCCAATAGCAGGGTGCTGCTGTGTGATTCTGTCCACCTTGTACTGAAGTCATCTCCTCTATGATTGTATGCCACACAGAACCAAGGTGGCTGCTGGAAGCCCCTCTTTGATCATATGGAGTGATAGCTTCCAGGATTTCAGGAAGAGACCTTGGTAGGCACCCACCTCAAGAATCATGCACTTAAGATGTCAAGTATTCAAAGGAGACTCTTGCTAGTTGCTCTCAACAGACTCTCCTATTTTGGTCCCTAGTATTGTGATATCATTTTAGTGTACTTTGCCATCATGTTTTCTGATCAGAAACTACACTTGAGGGGCGCCTGTGTGGCTCAGTCGGTTAAGCATCTGCCTTTGGCTCAGGTCATGATCCCAGGGTCCCCACTGAGCGGGGGAGCCTATTTATCCCTCTCCCTCTGTCCCCCAACTCATGCTCCCCCTTGCTATCTTTCTCTTTCAAATAAATAAATAAAATCTTTAAAAAAATTTTTTTAATTAAGAATGAAAAAGAAACTACACTTGATCAGTTTATAGACAGTATTTCATGTTCTAGGGAATTAACATTAGGTTAACTCATAGGAGAGAGCTTAAAAATTAAAATAAAATAAAATATAAAATAAAGTAAAATAAATAAAATATATAAAATAAAATAAAATAAATAAAATAAAATCTTAGCCCCAATTTAATACAATGACAAAGAAGCCTGAATCAAGTATCATGACTGATCCTGGATGTAAGACTTCTCAGGACACTAAGTTATAGTTCAACTGATTGATAAAAACAAACAAACAAACAAAACACAGGCACAATTACATTAGATAATCATTAGCAGTTGAATTGTCCTTTCTCTAAGAAAAGGACATTGTTATCTAAGTAAGTAGGGCAGGCCTCTCCTTCCAGACAAGGGAGCAGTCCAACTAAGTAATGTAGTATAAACACTGAAAATTCTCATTTTTCTCACTTTTTATGCAATCTGCCTTCTCTGAGTAACAATTGCTTTAGTTACATTCCAGACCTAAGGACACCATTGTGATCCTATTGGAGTATTCCCTAGGCTTCTTCAATAAAATATTTGCAAATATCTCTTGACATATATCATTTTTCAGAGGGATACTGTCAACTTCTTTATTCTGATTTTTATTAGTTTTCCATCGGAGAGTAACCTTTCATGTATGTGTGTGTGATAAGAAATACAGCTTGATTACTCTCAAGAGCATTCTGTAAATAAAGACCTAAATAAGAGGTATAGTCAACAATCAGGAAGTGGAGGGGACCAGAACCAAAGTGTGACTCTAAGAATAAATGGAGTGGGCCCAGGAAGTCTGCCACAAACTTTGCTAGTATAAGAATCATCTAACGGGCAAACTAGTATGTCTGGTTATGTCAGGCTGGATAGAAATACAAGATCAGGGGCGCCTGGGTGGCACAGCGGTTAAGCGTCTGCCTTCAGCTCAGGGCGTGATCCCGGCGTTATGGGATCTAGCCCCACATCAGGCTCTTCTGCTATGAGCCTGCTTCTTCCTCTCCCACTCCCCCTGCTTGTGTTCCTTCTCTCACTGGCTGTCTCTATCTCTGTCGAATAAATAAATAAAATTAAAAAAAAAAGAAATACAAGATCAAAATGTGCCTGGGCAAATACAGCATAGTACAAGAACCCATCAGCTGAAATTATGGGGAAGCAATCATATATAACGTGCCAAAATAGTTGTGTTTGGTTGTATGGATGGTGTACTGCACAGATCTAGAGGGCACTTTACATGTTAGTCATATTATATTTGTATATTGATTACAAATTTATGGCAGATAATAAGAACATATCTTGAGGATGGGGTGTCTTTTTCAAATTCACATAAAGTTGATATATAAGCTACAGTGGTACCAATTATCATTTTTGTATATGTAGAATGCAAATGTTACTAAAGATTGTAAAGGAAACCAGTTATCTCAACCTCTGATCAATGTTAACAACTCCACTTTTCAAGAATGGACAATATATTACGTGCTAGGCATGAAATCGGACATTTCATCTTTTGTTTGTAATCAATGCAAACCACCAAGTTACCCACCTAACTACAGTAACCAGCACTTGATGGCTTATAGATTCTGAAACTACAATCTGATTCACAATAGATAGAATTTCTATTCTTATAATTAAAAAAATATTTGTCTTAGAATTTTATTCAAAATTCTAAATAATCCTTCCCCCCATTTTTCCTCCCCTTCCCTTCTCCTTAAGGTAAATTTTGAGTTTTTAAAACTTCTTTGAATCACCTTAAAATACATGATTTGTGTGGTAGAGAGAGAGAGAGGAAAGAGAGAAAGAGATGCCAAGAAGGTAGGCTTTAGTAGTTGAACTTGAGATGGTGAGAAAAGAAGGCAGAGGATGCCTCTATTAACAGTGCTTGAACAGCGTGGTTTCTATCATCTCTATTGTAGGACTGACTAACCAATGGTTTATTTTATAGTTTGAAAGCCAAACTAAAGGTGAAAGAAAACTCCTATCTTGCCAATAATTCCAGGCTTGGAGATGTACATATTCCCATGGGAGGCATGCAGCAGGTGTGAGAGTATGGGGCTATTGCTGTTGGCTGTTGATCACTCTCTGTGTAATTTGAAAAGCTTTCTATTCCCACAGCTTTATGTAATATATCAACAGTAATAGATTCATAATCATTATCCAGCCTACTGGAGGTTTGGCCACTGTTACAGATGTCTTCTCAGTTTCATGTTGTGAGCTCTCATTTATTTGCCCCTCCCTCTGAAAAATATCTTACATAAAAATCTAGTATTAATGCATCTGATGTGATGTTTACATTCAATAGTGACATTAGTTATCAATTTCTAATTTCCAATGAATAATTACCCATAATGAGCCAAACACACCAACACTGATTCAGTATACTTTATCCTTACTAGAGTTTATGGTAAAGATTACTAGATGATAAACAATTAAACTTTGAATTATGCTTGTGTTTTTAATATTTGGAATGATCCATATTTTGGCTAAATATGTATAGGTATTATTTTCTTTTAGAATCTCAGAGATATGTCTTAGATTTCTTTGTGTGTCTTAGATTTTTATTTTAGAGATATTCCATCACAGTAGAAATGTAGAGTAATCCTCAAACATCTCTACCAGGTCCAGCAGTAACCCCAAGATAGAAAATGTCTGCACCACCTAAACTGATATCTCTTTGTAAGGGAAATTGCATGCATTCTCACTACATTCTATTTTTTCTTTCTCATCTCAAACCCAATGGACTTTTGCTGAATATGTATTAAGAAAGGAACAAATATATTTCACTCTATTTATTGTTTATTTTCTTAACAAGCACTTGAGTTTAAGACACATATATATTTACTTTATTTTTTTTAAGATTTATTTATTCACTTGAGAGAGAGAGAGAAAGAGACAGTCAGGGCAGAAGGGCAGAGGGAGACAAAGAGGGAGAGAAAGACTTAAACAGGCTCCGCACTGAGCACAGACCTCAACACGGGGCTCGGCTCGATCCGAGGACCCTGAGATCACAACCTAAGCCTAAACCAAGAGTCCGGTGCTTAACTGACTGTGCTACCCAGGCACCCCAAGACCCACATATATTTACTTTAAATATTCATAAAACTAACTGGGCTTGAAAAAATATTTTCAGGTTCTGATATTACTTTTATTGTTGTGATTCCTTTAGCTTTGAACAAAAATTATTATTTTTAGTGTTTTTAAGTATTTACTGCCTGGTTTATCTCATCTGATTGCTGCCTCTGTTTTCATTTTTTACTGAATTTTTAAATATATTTTACTAATTACTTCTTTTAAATAATTTTCAGAATCTTAGAAACAGTCATAGATAATAACAATGAGTTACAGCCCTTACAGAGAGAATGAGAAAGAAAGTACTAGCTCTATGCAGAAAGCAAGTCCTCCACATATTAAATTCTTTTGGTCTTTTTAGTTTATCATTAGATCACCCAGAAAGCACAGGTTAAAAGCTTTAAAGAAAAAAAAAATCTGTCTCTCTCAGTTGGGTTTGAATGAATGCTTTTTGAAGAGCTTACAACATTTGCTCTCCATTTGCATGTTTTCTTATTGCTCTGACAGTAAGTGGGAGGCCAGCTGGAAAGAACTGTGAAAAATACATGCTTGGTATGGATGAGTCTGAGATTTCCATAACCAGTTCCATTTTCTAGCATCTGAGATCAATTTCTTATAATGACATTGAATAAAAACCTGTTAATGCATCACTTGTAAGCTCTAAAGCTGCCTATTCTACAAAGTATATCTCCCATTGACTTCCATTTATGCTCTACCTCATTAGGAAGAGTATTTAGTTGTATTAAAATTAATTTACTGAATGACACTAAGAAATATGCCTAAATACTAAGATTTCCTTTTTGGTTCTTCCAATCCATGACCATGAAATATATTTCCATTTGTTTGTATCATCTTCAATTTCCTTCATTAATATTTTATAGTTTTCAGAGTATAGGTATTTCACCTCCTTGGTTAAGTTTATTCATAGGTATTTTACTATTTTTGGTACAATTGTAAATAGGATTGTTTTCTTAGTTTCTCTTTCTGCTACTTCATTATTAGTGTATATAAATGCAATAGATTTCTATATATTCATTTTGTATCCTGGTAATTTACTGAATTTATTTATCACTTCTAGTAGTTTAATGAAATCCCTATCAAAACACCAACATTTTTCACAGAACTGGAACAAATAATCCTAAAATAAATGGAACCACAAATCACCCTAAATAGTCAAAGCAATCTTGAGAAAAAAGAACAAACTAGAGGTTATCACCATCCCAGATTTCAAGATATACTACAAAACTATAGTAATCAAAACACTATGGTACTGGCACAAAAAACTGACACATAGATCAGTGAAACAGAATAGGGAGTCCAGAAATAAACTCATTTTTATATAGTCAATTAATCTGTGACAAAGAGGGAAAGAATATACAATGGGGAAAAGACAGTCTCTTCAACAAATGATGCTGAGAAAACAAAACAGATATTACAAAAGAATGAAACTGGACCACTTTCTTACACCATACACAAAAATAAACTCAAAATGGATTAAAGACTTAAATGTGAAACCTGAAACCCTAAAAATCCTAAAAGAAAACATAGGCAGTCAATTTCTTTGACATTAGGTATAGAAACATTTTTCCACATATGTCTCCTGAGGGAAAGGAAACAAAAGCAAAATTAACTAGTGGGATTAATAAAAAGCTTTTGCACAGCAAAGGAAACCATCAACAAAAGAAAAAGACAACCTACTGAATGGCAGAAGGCATTTGCAAATGACATATACAATAAGAGATTAATATCCAAAATACATAAACAACTTATACAACTCAACATCAAAAAACCCCAAATAATCCAATTTAAAAATGTTAAGAAGACATGAACAGACATCCAAAGTATAAATACAAATACAAAACAGACACATAAGAAGATACTCAACATCACTCATTTTCAGGGAAATGCAAATCAAAACCACGATGAGATGGTACCTCACACCTGTCAGAATGGCTAAAACCAAAAGCTCAAGAAACAACAAGCGTTGGTAAGGATGTGGAGAAAAAGGAACCTGTTGGTGGGAATACAAGCTAGTGCAGCCACTGTGGAAAACAGTATGGAGGTTCCTCAAAAAACTAAAAATAGAACTACCCTTTAATTCAGGAATCCCACTACGGGATATTATCCAAAGAGTACAAAATACTAATTTGAAGGGATATATGCACCTCTGTGTTTATAGCAGCATTATGACAATAGCCAAATTACAAAAGCAGCCCAAGTGTCCATCAATAGATGAATGGATACAGAAGATGCTGTATTTTTATTCAATGGAATATTATTCAGCCATCAAAAAGAATGAAATCTTGCCATTTGCAACAACATGGATGGAACTAGAGAATCTAACGCTAAGCAAAACAAGCCAAACAAAGACAAGTACCATATGATTTCATTCATATGTGGAATTTAACAAACAAAACAAACAGAAGAAAAGAGACAAACCAAAAAAACAGACTTTTAACTCTAGAGAACAAATAGATGATTACCAGAGAGAGGTGAGTGGGGAGACGAGTGAAACAGGTAAAGGAGATTAGGAGTACTTCTCTTGATGAGCACTGAGTAATATATGGAATTGATGAATCACTATATAGTACCCCTGAAACTTGTATGACACTGTATGTTAACTATACTGGAATTATAATTTTTAAAAAATACACAAAATGACCTGGTAGTTGCCCGAGGTGAGGTGGATGAGGTGATGGGTTAAATAGATAAAGGAGATCAAGAGTACACTTATCTTGATGAGCACTGAGTAATGGATAGAATTGTAGATCATTATATTGTACACCTATAACTAATGCAACACTGTGTGTTAATTATACTTCAATTAGAAAAAAGAGAGAAAGAAAGAAAAGATTATCTTTTTGTATTATCAAAGTTCCTGGGTCTTATAGGAAAGCCAGTGACACTTTTCTATTAGAAGAGCAGAAAGGATAGAGGATGCAGAAAAGCATTTTCCATCAGCATATCAAGGGTTGTTTGCCTAGTTAAGGTCATGGGCTCCGGCAATAAGACCACTTGGTTGCAAAAAAGACTCTCCGTTGCAACAGTGAGGATGCAAGCATAGGCAAGAAAGAACCATGCCCTGCCATAATTTGAGACAGAATTAGAAGGAGAGCTTCTCTATGATCATGTTTGACCCGGACATTTTATGATTCTATAATTACTTTCACCTACACAGAGAAATACAGCCTTGTTTCTGCTAAACCCAATATAATAGGACTCAATATAACAAAACACAGTTTGTCCAAAAATTGGTTGGTAAATAAGGGATCAGTATTCCAGTGAATTTTAAGGAGACTTTTGGGTGATCTAAGCCCAGATTTTAAAGGAATAGTGGTAAAAAGAACAGAGTTGGAAAGGAAAATAAAGACAAAGGAAAGGAAACTAAAATAAAATCTATGAGCTGAATAAATACAACCTACTTAAAAGTGCAGAGAACTATCTTTGCTATTTTAATGTAATTTCTGTTTCACATGCTGTAGGTACGCTGCCTGGCACTATTTGTTTTTTTCTAAATTGTATGTTAGTGATTTAAAAAAAAAAAAGAAAGAACCCTCTTTAGTTTTTCCATTTTTGATTAAATAATTCTATGTAATGCTTCAAAAGTGAAATCTAATCTCACATGACCTCTAAGGTCTTTTTGATCTCTGCTCTTCAAGATGCTAGGAGTCTATGACATGCTAACCACGCAACCCAAATCTGCCATGACCAAGTCGATTTCAGATTTCCATTGTTACCAAGCTTGTGGACTAGATGGATACAGGCTTAGTAGAGTGGTTTATAATTTATCTGGTTGTCTTTCTGCGCTTAATCCATCTGTGGGAGTGACAGCTTGACATAATCACTAGCTTCAAATAAGTAATTCCATTCACTATCAGTTTTTAATTTTATTTCCTCATTCCTTTATTGATGCAGTAAAATGCTGGTTAATCTGCAGAGCCCAGGCAAGCCTGGTGTTGTCAGTATTAATTTCACACTACTGCATCTTCATGTTTGGTCTTACACAGTAATTAAAGGAAATCATTATAAAGTTGAAATTAAGCTGGATGTATAATCTTTGGTTTTAGTTTGCATGAGACCAATAGATGATTCATAGCAATCTTTATTATTTTCTTCACATAGTCAAGATTTTCCTTCTCAAATAAAATATTGAGTCATATGCATTTCTTTGCCAATGTCTCTTTTATTTTATAGTATGCAACCTTCCCCAAAATACCTATCCTCTAGGCAGATGGAAGTAATTCTTTTAACTCTGCTATGATTTACATTTTCTCAGAGCTGTGGTTCTCAAAGTATGGTACCCAGAGGAGCAGCATTAAAATCACATGTGGTCTTAGTCTATTCAGGCTGCTATAGCAGAGTTTCATAGATTGGTGGCTTATAGACAACAGAAAATTTATTTGTTACAGTTCTAATAGCAGAAGACTGAGATCAGGGTCCTAGAATGGTCAAAATAATCAGGTGAGGACCCTCTTCCAGCTTGCAGACTAAGGACTTCTCACTGTATTCTCGCAAGGTGGAAAGAGGGCTAGGGAGTTCCCTGGGATTTTCTTTTATTTCTTTTAATCCCATTCATGAGGGCTCCACCCTGTCACCTAATTACCTCCCACAGGTTCCACCTCCTAATACCATCACTTTAGGATTGCAACATCTGAATTTTAGGGGGACACACAAACATTCAGTCCATAAACATGGACATTTGCTAAAATGCAGATTCAACCAAATCAGAAACTCCGGAGGCCGGGGCCCAGCAATCTGTTTTAACAAGCCTTCTAAGTGATTCTAATGTATGCTAAAGTTTGAGAATCACTGACGTAGAGTTTTTATTGTATTATTATTATTTTTTGAGTTAGAGTTTTTTAAGCATTTCACACACTATCTACTTTACCATTATAACAGCCTAGGGAGCAGCATCATTAACCCCATTCTATAAATGAAAGAAGAAAGGCTTGGAAAACTTCAAGGACTTGCTTTAATTCACAGAACTGGTAAATTGTAGGGCTGGGATTTAAATCTGAAATTTCACAATGTTTTTTTTTTCCCACATTTATGGATGCAAAAATACTCAAAGGAAATATCATGTGGCTCCCCAGTAAATAAATTAGATAAAAATCAGGTATTTCTTTTATTGAAATGAAATTATATGGGAGTATAACTTCCATAAAATCACACCCACTTGCTCCATGCCCCTTTCCCCCATATACACACATCATCACCTACTCCCATAGTGAATACTCAGCTAACTATTGGGAGATTCTTCAAACCATAATACACATGCTCCACTTCAGACCCTGCCCATACTGGTAAATGCCTTGAATGTCATGCCAAATAATTTGAACTTTAATGCTACAAATCAGTGAGTCTGCCCTTCAGGGCCACGGATGGATACTTTGATATGGAGGGAGGATTGGAATTTTGCAAGATGTCCACCAATCTAGAGGCACAGGAAGCAGTGACTTTAGACAGGATGAATAATATCTCCTTTAAACATGAAATGCAAATATTCAAATGTCTAGTGATTAATAAAATACCTATTTATCTAAGACTACACTAGATTTTAGAGTAATATTATATCATCATGAATTTTCTTAAACAACAAATACCAAAAGTTGAACTACTAGGACATAGGCATTTGCAGAATTTATTGATGTTAAAAGGGAAATTCAGTCTCAAAGTTTGGTTATTCTTGCCATTTATGCTTCTTTTTGGTCCATACCTCCTGTCTCCATTCAAAGTCAGGGCTTAATTTAACTTGACTACCAAAATAACTTGGGTGACCATAAAATTTATCATCTGAACTAGGATACTTTTGAGAGTGAAAGAGGGCACTATTAATATTTACACTGGGATAGCTGCCATAAACCAGGGCAGTCCTAAGCAAACAGAGAAGTATGGTGATCCCAGCAAAAGCCACTTCCTTCCCCACCTCTGGCCTCTCTCTTTTGCTACCCAACATGCATACGGCTTGCATGGTTAACACATAATCCTGGTCATGTCACTCCCTTGCTCAAAGCTCTCCTCATTCTCTGACAGAAGAAAATTTGGGTTATTTATGCTGACATTTCAGATCCTGCAGGATTTCAGGATTTTTATTTTAATCATTATCTCTAGTCAAGAC
The DNA here is from genome assembly GCF_002007445.2 of Ailuropoda melanoleuca. Classification (NCBI taxonomy): domain Eukaryota; kingdom Metazoa; phylum Chordata; class Mammalia; order Carnivora; family Ursidae; genus Ailuropoda; species Ailuropoda melanoleuca. Next base: position 62,707,945 of record NC_048232.1, read on the forward strand.
TGGCTGCATAACTTTTGAGAGCCACTGATAAATGAAAACGTCAGATCCCCTGGTCAAAATTTACTGTGAATTTCAAAATGGCAACCACAAGGCAATAAAACAAATGTAGGGCCCTCTGGAGCTCCACAAGGCACATGGCCATGGAACCTGGCCTGGCCTCCAACCAAACTAGCCCATCCACTAGCCTCCTGCATATCTGGAACACTCCTCCCTTTCTCAGGTTCTCCTTGGAATGCCTCATTCCTCATTTCTGTCCTTCAAAACTCAATTTGTACTTAAAAGTTCAGCTGAGAAACTACTTCTTCCCCCATAAGGTTTATCTTAATTCTGCTGTAATTTCTTCTTCCTTAAAACTCCCAATTCTGTTTTGTCTGCATACTTCTCACAAGTCATGTTGTATCACCTTAATCATCTTCTTTTACTACTTTAATCATCCACACCAACTAGTTTCCAGTTCAGTTGAGTTACAGAAACATAGTAAGAATTCCAGGAATATTTGCTGAATGAATGCATCAGTAAATTTTTAAATTTCACTTCCTTTCTAAAAATGCAGATATTATTATTTGCTGACAATAATCCCAATTTCATTATACATTTTTCAACATTGCCTAAGTGTATGTTGGTTTATCTTCATTTGGAGGAAAGTCTTCATTTTTTACTTCAATGTATACATATACTACCTAAGATTTCCTTTGTTCTTATATAGTATGGAAAAGGGAAATGCCACTTACTAGGCACATATCAAGAAACATTCATAAAATGTATCTAATATCCTGCTTGCACCATGTATTAATATGCCCAAGTTACAAATGAAGAAATGAAGAATCCAAGTGCTAATGTCACCTGCCCAAAATCACACAAAGTGAGTCAGAGGTCAGAATGACATCTGACTGTATCCTGGCTGTGCCTCCCACCATAAACATTACTTTCAGACTAGCTCATTAAGTAATAGGTGGTGACACTCTGTCAATTTAGCATTCAGTTTATAAAAAGATGACAACAAAGTGTTAAGGCCTATGATTGGGCATTTCCACAGTGGCATCCACCTGCTGGAATCTTTTCCCTATGTTTCAGGTAAGGGATGAGCCATCTTCAGAATGTGGTCAGTTCTGAGGCCACTCTAGGTGACCTGGCAGCAGATCCAAGGGTCCCCACACAGTCCTGATCTCCTCTCCCTTCTGAATATATACATTACAACTTTATGCTGTCCTTAGTTCTGCAGCCTGTAAATATTTGTTGGCTAAAAATGAATAAGTGGAGACATTATAAAACTCCCGAGCTCCCACAGTTGACTCTAATTAGAAACACATCTCAGCTACTAATTCCAGATGGAAATAAACACTCAGGATCCCACAAGGGTCCCAGACCCCCTCCACAAGGCAAGGCCAGCATCCCATAGGCAAGGATGGTTTCTTTTCAGAGTTTCCAAATCTTGATTACAACATGTCCTTAGTTGTTGCGTCCTTGGTTATGTTAAAGATCTTGCCTTTGGAGCTGAATTCATAATTCTGATTTGCCTAATAACTGTGCAGCCCCAAGAACTGCCCTTAGAATTAACACATTTCATTTGCATTTGACAATTATGAAATAACTGATGCTCGGGGCGGGGGGGGGACCTGAGAGTTATGAGAAGCTCACTTTAGGACAATTACCCTGGGTGGAAGTGAAGGTCTAAGGTCCCTAGGAAGTAGGAACAGGTCAGAACAATCAGACAAAGGGTTATGTTTAACTCACTAATTAGAAACTTCAGTCTCTAACATAACGAGGCCCTTGTGAGCTCAACAGTGCCCCTGGGGTGAATGGGGCTTTTAACCCATACTTCAGAGACTGCTTGCCCCCCATTTTCTCTTCAGATCTTGTGTTATCTCTAAGCTTTTCACTTCATTTCTGAGATAGATCACAGAGACAGCATGATAGTGAGACTATTCCCCTCTAACACTGGCAATGATTCATTGTTTGAGATTCAGCTCCAAAGTCAAATTTCTCTGACATTTCCCTCAATTCCCAAAGAAGAGGATATAAAATGTCATAGTAGAAAAGATTATGGATTTTGGATTCAGTTCAAATCCTGATTCTTTGATCTACTTGCTGGTGACCCTGGGCACATAACTTAACTTCTCTGAGCCTCAGATAGCTTAGATGATGATCCTTACCCAATCAGATTTTTATGTGATGGCACCTGGTTAGTAAATGTCAGCTCCCATCTCCTCACCCTATCCCCACTATAACGAGTATCATCATTAACACATTTTAGACTTTGCCTTATAGTCAGGTTTGAATATACATGACTTATTTATTTCTTCTATGATGCAAACTGCCTTTCAAGAAAGGGAGATGTGCATCCTTGTTGGCTCAGTATATCTTTTACAACATATGTTCAGTGCATGCTCTTTATAAGAAATTAAATTATTTTTTATTCATGGAAAAGGAATGAACTTTGCTTCAAAAAGCAAAGCAAATAATTATTAATATAGACATTTATCCAAAGAAGTTATACAAAAAGATACATCACTAACCATCATGGAACTGCAAATCACAACCATAATGAGGTCACCTGTTAGGGTGGAAAGAAAAAAAAGAAAAGAAAAGAAAAGAAAAGAAAAGAGAAGAAAAGAGAAGAGAAGAGAGAAGAGAAGAGAAGAGAAGAGAAGAGAAGAGAAGAGAAGAGAAGAGAAAAAAGGAAAGAAAGAAAGAAAGAAAGAAAGAAAGAAAGAAAGAAAGAAAGAAAGGAAAAAAGGAGGGAGGGAGGAAGGGAGGGAGGAAGGAAGGAAGAAAAAGATAAGACAAAAGACAAGAAAAAGAAAGAAACAAAATAACAAGTCTTGGCAAGGATATGGAGAAACTGGGACCCTTGTGCACCACTTGGGAGAATACAAAATGGTGCAGCCACTATGGAAAAATGGTATGGGCGTCCCTTAAAAATTCAAAATAGAACTATCATATGATCCAGCAATCCCATTCCTGGGTATTTATCCAAAAGAACTGGAAACAAGATCGCCAAGAGGTATTTGCACTTTGACATTCATTGCAGCACGCTATAAACTAGTCAAGAAATGGAAACAGTCTTAATGTCCATTGACGGATGAATGGATAAAGAAATATAGTATATACACACACTAGAGTACTATTCAGCCTTTAAAAAGAAGGAAATCCTGTCGCATGCTACAACATGATGAACCTTGAGAACATTATGTAAAGTGAAATAAGTCAGTCACAGAAGGACAAATACTACATGGTTCCATTTATTTGAGACCTAAAGTGATCAAACTCACAGATACAGAAAGTAGATTGATGGTTGCCAGGGTCCAGGAAGGGGAAAATGGAGAGTTGCTGTTCAAATGGCATAGAGTTTCGGTCATGCAAGATGGAAAACAGATCTAAAGATCCGCTGTACAACAACGTGGATTTGGTTAACACTACTAAACTGCACACTTAAAAATTTGGTAAGAAGGTAGATTGCATATTATATATTCTTACTACACACAAAAATAATTATTAATAATCTACTGCTTGTCCTGCTTGCTTATAAACTTCTCATATTTAGTACTTCCTTAAAAAAAATCTTAAAAGAATGAAATCTTTTTAGTGCCTTGTATTTTAGTACACTGGGACTAAAGGAAGTCACAATGTAGTCTTTTATGACCAGCACTTGCTTCTAAACAGTGATTCTTGATCTGAGTATCATGACAGTCAAACCAAGAGGTATCCCCAAAGTAAACTAGCTCAGTCAATAAAACTAATACTATTAATTTGTATTCACAATAGGTAAAGAGATCAGATTGCGCGTGATGATGAATGCGTGTATGTGCATTTAATTATCTTGTTTTAAACAGGTTAACCCTGTGAAAACATGACCCTCGTATTTCTGTTACAGTTCAAAAATAATTTCTCCATGATGTATTTATTTTGTCAAATTCAATTTTTTTTTCAAAGTGGGTCACTTTAGGGGCGCCTGGGTAGCGCAGTCGTTAAAGCGACTGCCTTCGGCTCAGGGCGTGATCCCGGCGTTTTGGGATCGAGTCCCAGGTCAGGCTCCTCGGCTGGGAGCCTGCTTCTTCCTCTCCCACTCCCCTGCTGTGTTCCCTCTCTCGTTGGCTGTCTCTCTGTCACATAAGTAAAATAAAAAAAAAAAAATCTTAAAAAAAAAAAATTACAAAGTGGGTCACTTTAATCTTTTCATCTACAAATTAGGACTCTTTGAAGACAGATTGCATGTGCTTTTTTCTCTTCTGATCTCCTCTCCTCGTCTCTACTCCAATATCTAGCAGAGTAGCTAGTCTATTGCAGGCTGTAGTAACATTTTTTTGAATGAAAAAATATTTATAAATTTAATTTTTAAAAAAAGTACCTCAAGTATTTCATAGAGGACAGAACTTGCTCGTTTCTTCTCCAAGCATTTCAAGTTCAGAATACTTTAGGGAATATTTATATAAACATTTGCCTTCTGAGGGAGTTATTAATGGAAGAGTTTCTATTTTATAGAACTGTACAGTCAGGAAGATAATAAGGAGCCTGACAGTTCATTTATTATGATTTCTACGCTTATAAAATAGGAAATTAAAACCCAAAATGACCTAGAGAATTGACTATCAAAGACTCAGGCCAGGGTCTTCTGGTTTTGGCTGCATTTAACTAAAACCCCTGGCTTCACTACAGCAGAGACAGTAACGAATGTAAGAACTTTCAGTGGATCTCAGAGTATTTCTGTGAGGAAAGAAATACGTTAGCATTTACTACATTGTACCCTCTTAAAGTCTCTTCCCTCCTCTCCTTTCAAAATCACACACACACACACACACACACACACACACACCCCTTTTTACACACTCAGCCAAGGAACATTTGCCAAGTCTTTCTGACCACCAGGGGGCCACCACGAGAACGGACAAGCCTGGAACAAACTCCTAAAACAACCCACCTCATTCTGTCAAGGAAACAATTGTGTGGATTACTAGAATACAAAAAATATTGCCTTTCAGAAACCAGAAGTTTTCTTTAAATGACAGTACTATAGCTGCATAAAGTCATTCTGTCAGTAAAATATAGTGTAGCACAAAAATTTAGATTCAATACATTTTCAATCACTCACTGAATTCAAATTGTCATTTCCCTTCAGAGTGACTGGATCGTTTACAATTTTAAGGAATTATTATTTTTTGCATTTGCATGATTTATAAGGTACAAAATTGCTGATATAATGGTACATGTATATAATTTATCATTGTATGTTTGCACATACATTGGAATAGAAATTATTAATTTCTGATGAGATAAATGGTATTGTGGATTTTTTTTTTAAGTCCTTAGCCTTTAGAAATATATTTTAACTATTTATGGGTGAAAATGAAGCAGTAGCCAGGATTTGCTTCAAAATATTTCGAAAAGGAAGAAGTATATGGGGAAATAGATTAAAGAAATGTGGCCATGTGCATTATATAATGATCCAAACAATGCAAAATATTTTACACACTATATGTATAGGTATGTAATATAATTTTTATAACTTAATTTTTAAAGATTTATTTTTATTATTATTTATTTGAGAGAGAGAGAGTGAAGGGAGAGAGGGGCAGAGGGCAAGAGAGAATCCTGAAGCCCACTCCCCACTAAGCACAGAGCTCGATCCCAGGACTCTGAACTCATGACCTGAGCCAAAATCAAGAGTCAGCCACTTAACTGACTGAGTCACCCAGGAGCTCCTATAATTTTATATTTAAATGATACAGGCAGATGGATAGAGAAAAAAAGCTCATGATAAACCTCAACTGTAAATAAAAGCTAGATTTTTAAGATAGGATTACAGATAATTTTTATTTTCTTTGACTTTTTTTCTGTGTTTTACATAACAAATATATATGAGTAATATAATCAGGAAGACACTATAAACACAAAGTGTCCAAAAATTACAAGTATTTGGAGACATTGAAAATTGCATAAAGATGGTATTTATACACATAGCTGTATCTACTCCCCTCTGGTATATTATAGAATATGGCCATGTTAAACCACTGCTGGGATTTAGCAGGGGATGGATTTGATGTTTTATATGCAAACCACAAGCGGATTCCTTCTTTCCCCCAATGATATTTATGTCTTATGAACTTCTTAGAATAGTAGTTTTCAATCGAGAAAGATCACTTCCACCCAGGAGATACTTGGCCATGTTTGGCAACATACGTAGTTGTCACAACAGACATCTAGCAGGTGGAGACAAGGGAGCCTGCAAAACAATCCTACAACATACAGGACAGCCCCCACAACACAGAATCAGCCAGCCCAAATTATCAGAAGCACCAAAGCTGAGAAACCCTGTCGTAGAGTCATGTTATTACAGTCCTGGAAAAGTCTTAGTTCTACATATTACTTTCATATTTGAGATCAGAAAACTAAAATAATTCATTTTTCCCTCAGTAAGTACAAAGCAGAATACTATCTGCTAGTGAATCAGACCTGAATCGATGAAAATCCTGTAGAAAATAGCTCACGATAAACATTTCTCCTGACATTTGTATTGGTTGTATCTAGACCCTTCAACTGAGAAGATTTTCAACTCAAAAATACTAGTGTAGTGGGGCGCCTGGGTGGCACAGCGGTTAAGCGCCTGCCTTTGGCTCAGGGCGTGATCCCGGCATTATGGGATCGAGCCCCACATCGCTCCTCCGATATGAGCCTGCTTCTTCCTCTCCCACTCCCCCTGCTTGTGTTCCCTGTCTCGCTGGCTGTCTCTATCTCTGTCGAATAAATAAATAAAATCTTTAAAAAAAAAAAAAAAAAAAAAATACTAGTGTAGTTAATTTTGGCCTTTCCCTTGCACAAAGTAAGTGCTCATTAAATTTGTTGACTCTAATCCAGACCACACCCATTACAATAAGAAACTTGATCTGTGCTTCAGAACTTGGCTCAAATTTCAATTGCCCCAGTTAGACTCCTTGAAAGAGATTTTGTTAGGAAGACTTGTTATGAATGACTCTAGCCATTAATAAACATGGGAGGTCAATTCAGAGACCAATTTTTCAGCAGTTTTAAACTGAGCTCTCTCAGTACGTTGTGATAACACAGAGCCCTCATGGAGTTACACAGAGGAGTGGATATAACAAGGCTAACTAACCCACCATACTAAATGTTAGAGAAATAATGTTTCCAAACCTCAGTAATACCAACATAATAGCATAACAAGAACCAAGAGTCAATACATTAATGATTCATGAATGCATTTTAAATAATCCCTCACATAGGAAATCAAGCTCAAAACACCCCTGTCATAGATTCATGGATCTGAGCAGGGAGCTTCAATGGTTGGCAACGTCGCAAAAATAGAGATATTCAGGCATGGTATGCCTCCAATTGGAGAACACATCACCACCTGTGTTTGGTCCTCCCTCTCAAAATAAAAAAGAACTTAAGTCTAATAAAGTCTCTATCCAACTACCAATTTACCTGAAATCCAGACAATGACAAATGACCCATATTTAGAAAACATTTTCAAAGGGAATAAAGATGAACAACAAACATTTAGATGAAAAAGACTTATACAGCACATTAATAAAAGGCAGGTAAAATACAGTGTTTAGGAATGCATACTTGGGTGGAAAAACTGTGAAACAATGAAAAAAAGTGATTAAAGTACAGGGAAGAAATTTCTCTTAGGTGGGAAGAGGACACCTGGAGTATCTCTTGAGTAACTATCCAATGTCTGTTTCTCTGAGTGATAGATGCATGATGGGAATCTATGAAGCTCTACATGTGTTTTATTCAGTTTCCTGTATATTTTATAATAAATATTTTATTAGAATTTTGTTTTATAATGAATAATTATTTCATAAAAGCACACCACTTACAGTCTGACATAAATAACTCAGGTTATCGCACACACAGAATTGAGGCATGACATACAAAAGCCATGTGCAGTGGCTGTGGTACGGAAGGTAGGCGTTGCCCACTCAGATGACACAATACAAGCAGAGTTTGAGATAAATGTTCTTAAGCCATACTTTCAACACACATCCTTTTCCTCACATTCACAGTCTCTAACCACTTTAACTGACACAAGCTGGGGGAAAAATGACTTTTTAATATAAAAGGTAGGTGTTCCCATAATTGTAGTGCTTAATCACTATTTCTATGACAGTTTACTACCATTGGAAACTCCTATCTTCAATCCATCATGTGTAATGATAAGTACTGCATGTTTAGCAAAATTACATTAGCATTTCATTAAATATACACAGTACAATGGGCAACATTTCAAAGGCCCTAATGACCTGTCATTTGCTGGAATTGTTTAGGTCAGTAACTGTGATGGCATTGTCCATTTGTAGCCAAGTCTCAATTATCCATCAGTAGATGATCCACGAGACATTGCATTAAAATTCAGACCAACAGTCATTGCTTCTTGCTATGGATCTAAATCCATAGGAACACTTTAAAGAGAATTCAGGTTTGTTTGATGCCAGGACCAGCGTTCTTGCCACCAGAACCTTTGGAATAATTTACATACTGTGTGTTCTTTCTCAGACTTTTCAGGATTTACTTGTGTTCAGTGATGTTTACATTGCACATGTTACTTGTGACCCAGAAATACTACCATTACTGCTACCATGTAGGGGAAAACTGTACTTCGGTGGAAAAGTATATACTGCCTAGCACATCCCTCTCCATTTTAAAAATTTTGATTACATGGAAGCTGTTTTATAATTCCATAAGCTATAGATAACTGACAGTAATGCCAGAAGATCTTGTCTGTAGACATGTAAGCTCTATCCAGTGGGAATCCAATTATTCTCCCTCCTCCACTGGAAGAGGAAGTGGGAGAGGCCAGTTTTGCTCCCTTTTCACATTCATTTTGATATCCCTAATTAATAAATGTGTATATTCTCTGGGTTCCCTCTTGAACTGGGTAGAGCATGTGCTTGTTTCCTTCACCGGTTAATAAATTAAATAAAACATAACACATATTCCTTTTTATATCTGTATAAAAGTCATGATTTACTTGTTTTTCGAAAATTATCTTTTCAAGCTGTTACTACTACTGCTTTACTATTACTATTGTGATTTCTACTATCAGAAATATTAATATTACTGAATTAACGAGAGGTTTTATGTTAGCAGAAGGTCACTGTATTCTTCAAATTAGGCCAATATTTTACTTACACTTGCTCATTAATCTTCACAAAAATTGTAAGAAGTAGGAAATCCTATTATTAATTCTCTTTTACAAAGGAAGAGCTTGAGGCACAGAAAGGTTAATCCACTCGTATCTGGTAATATAGTGGGTATCTTGCCTAGACCTCAATACCCAGTTGCATCGAACTCCAGAACTCATGCTCTTACTTATAATATCATGCTGATTGTCAGCACAGCACCACTTCAGCAAAATTATTCTCTCCACTGGAGAATGAAGTAGAAAAATCAACTATCTAGAAAGAAGCTGGAGAACTCAAGTTAAGTTGAGGTTTGTATCAGTTTATTATATGACTATCTTCATTTCTAGATTGAAATATGAATCTGAATCCTGGTAGAGATGTGGGGGAAATTGCCACAAGGTCATTATAATAAAGTTGATTCTATTTGACCATCCTAAGTTTATTATGTTTTGATTATTATATTAAAAATGTTTGAATACCTAAGATGGCACAACTCTAAATAATAAGGTGTAAATATGCAAGAAAAAATATTCTCCACATGACAGTAGGAAAAAAGTGTTAGAATTTTATTATGAAAAAAATTGTGATTAGATAATATCACCAGGTAACTATACTATCTAGTTAAATACAGATGTACTTGTCTTTATCCAATAGAGACAAAATTTCAAAAGGGTATCTCTAAATATTTTCATTCAATAAAATAATCGGTAACTTTCCAACATTACTGTCTTTATCAGCTTTTTTGCATTGTCCATCTTTTGGCCTTTCATCTGTGCATTTCTGAATCTTACCAATTTCTCCATTTTCTAGATTTTCATGGCATTCTTTTATATTTTTCTTTTTGGAACTAATCACATTCCAGTTTTACTCATCATCAGGGTCATTTTCCCCCAAATTTCTGCCTGCAGGGGCACTAGCAAGAGGACTCTAAAGTGACTTGGTAACTTCAAGTTCAGAGATCCTTTATATATCCACCGATGGAAATATTCCACCATTGAGAATTTGGACTTCTAATTTGGCAAAATCTAAGGCTAAGGTGATGAGAAACATAAATCCACAAGTGGGTTAGTCATTAAGAATGATGATGAGAGGTTAGTGATACTTCCACACTTTAGTTCCCAGACTCCTGTGTTCTAGCTACTGGGTCAACGTGTATTAGTCACAGGTTCAACCTACATCTACACTCTGTAAGGTGCTGTCCCTGAGCACCACTGTAGTAGCATTTTCCATATCTACCTTCTCAATGCCATGTTCCACTGTTTATCAAGTGTGACGTATTTTGTCTCCTAAATTTTCTCACAATTGACCTCAGTATCACTGCCTTATTTTAAGTCCTTACTATCCACTTCAATTTTGTAATGCTTTCTAACTGGTCCTTTTTCTTCTTATCTCTCTTCCATTTTCAATAGTGTGCCAATAAACATGATACAAATGAAATCTGCCCCTCCCCAAACTATTTCTAGATCTGCATTTGGACCTGCTTCCAATTCCTACTGGCTTTTTACTACATTACTCATTATCCCACCCACAGCTTCAGCTGGTTCTTCAAACTTCACCACAAGCACTGATTTCTGCTTACTTTGGCTTCATTATCTTACTGTGTTTCAAATCCTCCCTCTGGCTACACTGCCAAAGCTATCCTGGTCTGGACTACACCTGGGCAAGGACAACAAGGCCTAGGATGACTACTATGGGCAATTTTCCTACCAAATGTGTCCTAGCCTACCAAGAAGGATTGGGACACTTCTTACCACTGAACTGGGTAAGTTATTTTATGCCCTGGATGCTTTGTACATGCCATACCCTCTGTCTCAATACTCTTTGCTGCTTCCTACTAGCAAGATCACTATTCAAGAATAAGCTCACATATTGTTTCTTAAATAGGTCTTTCTTAGGGATAATGAAAATATTCAGGCCTTTCTATAATACTTGACACATATCGATAATATAATACTTTGTCAGGTTAATAATAATAATAACACAGTACAGTAATTACATGATGGCACAGGAGGTATTAAATGCCTATTACAAGCTGGTCTCTGTGTCAATCATTGGTCTGTGCAAATCAGTCAACCTCCAAATTGTGGGCTTCTTAAGGAGAGGAATGACATTCAGTATCTAACATATAGTCCATTTCAAGCCTTGATGATCGGTGTTTATAAATCATTACAGAACTGAATTAAGCTAAATTATTTGAGATACACTATGTTTACCACCTTTCCTTCTACATGGCTAACAAAATAGTAATTCTTTTGCATTAAGTCACTTGACACTGAAATTTCAAACTTAATTCTTGCCTAAGATTCATTCCTCCAAACAACTGGCTTCAGTCTTGTGTAACAATTGCATGTACTCTGATCATAGTTTTTTAGTCTCAACAGTAACAGCTTCCAGGGAAACAGAAAGAACTTTTAAAAAAACTCGTTATTCCAGTAGAGATTGGTGAAGGTGAGGCCAAGGAGAGCAGGCAAAAGCCCCATCATGTTGGCACATGGAGTGTTTGCTGGATTTTGTTATGTATGCCAGGGCCTCCATTTAGCTGAGTTGAAGATTAAAGTATTGAGCAAGCAAAGAATTGCTCAACTCCCTGAATAGGTGGGTCTCATTCAATATTTGACAGGTAACTCTGTCATGTGAGTACAGTCTGTACTTGGAAAATCTCTGTACGGCCTGTGCAGTGTTTGCTGCTTACCAAGGTTGATAGCATTTAGTAGCCCTGCTCATGGGAAAGAGAGTCTGCCATGCCTTCAGGCAATGAAGCCTGAAACAAATTAAGTTTCCATCTTTCCTCTGGCTGTGTGGGTCTGAACAATCTCTAAAGCAGTCTAGTAAACAGGCAGACAAGACTCCACTTGAGTTGCAACCCTATTTATAATCTAAAGCTAAGGACTTATGAACTCACACACCAGGCTGGAGCATGTTAGATCTATAGTAAAGAATCAAAGATTTGCGATTTAGACAGAAAGGTGGGGGAAGGCAGTGCTGTTAAATTAAAAGGGATGCATTTTTTAACGTGTCTCAATCTAAGGAGTTCAGAAAAGCTACAGAGCACTCAGAAAGTGATCTGTGTCACAGCAGAAGGGCAGTGGGCCTATGTAAATTAAAGCTCTAAGCCAACGTAGAAAGCATGTTTTCAGCAAGTAAATAATGCCATTTAAGGAGACTGATTGCTAAAGCAGCCTCACTGCCTAATGGGGGCCAAGTCATTCATTCAACAAATATTTACTCTTGGCTTCGGAGCTGACATGGCAATATATGCAGTACAATGGTAAGAAATAACCCCACCCTGGGGTCCCACTATTTTTATATAGTACACTAACAAAAAAAAAAAAAAAAAAAAGAGAGAGAGCGAGAGAAAGAGAGATTTTTTTTTAAAACCCTATAATTTGTAATAAGAGCCTGAAGAAAATAAAAAACTGCTGTTCTGTTTCTAATAATATAGTTACTTGGGCAAAGTGTGTACAGATATTCTGATCTATATCTGTACAGTGCTGCTCCCACCTGACCTGCAAAAACATACACACACAGACCAGACCCTAATCTTCGTGACCCTTCACTTGAGGTTTGTTCCATCTGTAAGTTTTGACTGCCCTGGTCTTTCTCACCATTCGAGACGGGAGATTAGAAGATCTGAATTCTATTTAAGAAGGACACAAATACTTATTGAAATATGGCTTTAAGCTTCAGTTTAGAAGTTTAAGTTGTCTAGAACAAAATGACATAAATTACATAAAGTGAATGACTGACCAGTTTTTTGTTTCATGGAGTTCAGGTAGCCACAGATTTTAATGCTTAATGTCAGTAATAATTATAATGTCACCTTCGCACAGACTGTGGCAATTCTGTTAACAGGCTGAAAGAAAAATACACAGAGAAGAAAAGAATTGTAGTGGAGCTGATGTGAAGTTATAAGAAACAAAATCATCATTAAGAAATACAAACCTAAGAGTACCACATGGCAGAACCAATCCCTGTTGACAGAATGATCCCTATATTATGTTCATGAAATGTCATTTCTCAGAGGGGACATTCCCATCTTCTCATTCCAAACAAAATCCTAATAAAATCTGGCTTTAGAAAAGTCAGGTGGCTAGCTCTGTGCTACATACTCTGTGTCTGCTTAATGCCATTAGGTTATAAATCCTCCAAACACAAATATCCATTCAAATATCATTTTCATGTATCATAAACATACATTAGATGCATTGTACCTTTTGTTTCTTCAGCTAGAAAATATTTTAAAAATAAACAGTAAAAATCAACAATGGGTTTTGTTTTGTTTTTTCTTTTCCTTTGTTGTTTGCTTGGCTTTTAAATGAACTTGTAGTAAAGAGATTTGAATTAATTCATGGGTCATGATACACAATCAACAGTGATCCATGCATGACCCTCTTTTATTTTAGTTATTTATTCATTCAACTCAATAATTGATAAGCATCTGTGAGCCCAACATCCAGGCCAAGAACTGGAACAATGACAAGTGTTCACCCATTATCTCTGCACTCGTCCCATCCTGCCTTCCTGGCTACAGTTTAAACCCAAGTTACCCATCATACTGCTTTTTGTATTTTATGCCCCTGTTTTTCAATAATAGTCTTATTATATATAACATATGCTTAAGCAATGTGTTCTATGCTGAGCTGTTTTTCCACTTTTTTAAAAAAAGGCTATTATGTTATATATGTAACGTCTAAGGTTTTCTTGTTACCCCAAACTAGGTATGATTCATCCATGCTGTATATTGTTGTGTTCACTCATTTCCACTAGTGTGTAATGTCATAGTTTTAACGATTCATCTGTTCTCCACTTGATGGTTATTTGCATTTTACACAGATTTTTTACTTTCTTTTTGTTCTTATCCCAGTGCTTTTATAAACATTCTTTTACATGTCTCTTGGTGCATGTAGGCAAGTATGTCACTTGAATTTTTATACAGGGGAGGAACTTATAGGTCACAGGATATGTGAATGTTCATTTTCAAAAGACAATGCAAAGCTGTTTTCCAAACTGGTTACCAAAAATACAGGAGAATAAAATGGTACAACCACTTCGATCTATATCAGGCTTCATTGACCTATATCTCTCCAACAATTAGTATTATCAAACTTTTGTTTCAATTAAATGGATGTAAAATGACATTTCCTTGCAGTCATGATTTATAGTAATCTGATTACTAATTAAGTTAGCTAAATCTTTACATGCTTCTTGTCTAATCCCTTTCCAATAGGTTTGTTAGACAACTGTACTTAGCAGCCTAATAGGGAGTAATTGATTCTGGGTAGGGAAGTATTTCTAGCCAAACATTCTCTAACTTAGTTTCTAGAATATTGGCTTTTTCATAATCAATAAATTTTCAGACATTCTATCCATATTGTTCACCTGTGTAGCTAATCTATTTGCCTCTGCTGTGTACTTATAGTTTTACTACCTAACAATGCCAAAAAAAAAAAAACCTTTCAGAATGAAAGCTGATGAATCCCAAAGGCAAAGGATGTTTTCTGAATGTTGCTCATCTTTTTGTTTATATATGGAAATTAGTTCCAACTTGTTGGAGGTTTATGTGAATTATGGAATTGAATTATGTTAGAGCTAAGGCCTGTTCTTTGGTGGATGTAGACTTTTCTTCTATGTCTTCAAATATCTCTGTATTCCTTTGGGGACTGAAATATATACATCAACATTAAAGATCACAGAAAAACAATTTTCATGTTCTTTCCTATTACATAGGAATTTATTTAATTCCTAGAAGATACAAATATAAAATAATGCAAGCAGTTTCTCCTTAGGAAGCTGTATATCACTGTTCTACTAATATTGTCACATGTAGGAGTATCAGGAAACAACTACAATCCATTTCATGCACTCTATTATGGAAATATCAATTATTTCTCACCCTGTCCAAAGGGTTGCAGGGAATGGTCTGATACATTGTAGTTTTCTTTCCTCCCTGGATATCCAATATCAACAAACCTTTTCATCCTTGCTATTTGGAAAAGGAAGAACAAGAAGTTGAGAAGAGAACTGAAAAGTCAGAATTACAGAATCATGGGAGACAAGTTGTCTTCAGTCCAAAGTCTAGGGCTGCGCCCTCGCCTGAGGGTTTGTGCCATTTCTCCAGGTAAAATGATGATATATACATAATGTGGGTGATGATATGGCCTCACTGGGAGAAAATGTAGAAATTGTGTAGTCGAAAGTCAGTTACTAGTCTCTCAAAGTAAAGATCTTTTCCTTCTCATAATTAGAACTTGCTATTATTTTTGGCAAAAATTAAAGATCACTTTGGTTTTGGAACTCATTTTGAATGTATTTGTTACATAGTAACCAGCACAGTATAAAAATTTGTATCCCAGTTGTAAATGATAGCTCCTCACAAATTAACTGTAAACAAGTTTGATAAATAATTCTTAGAATTCTTACATCTTTCATTGTAGGGTTTTATAACAGCCAAACAAAAATAAGTCAATCTGAATCATTTAGTTGAATATCTTAATTTCTCAATTTTAACCAACGTAGGCTTTTTGTTATTATTTCTCACGTAAGTATATCGCCAGTCATAAATAGAAAGTAGCCCTTTGGTAAGTTAAATAATTTCCACAGATTGATTATAGAATATGTTTTTATTTAAAATATCCACTATTTTAAAGTATCTTTTATATAAATAACAAGTTGTCTTCAGTGGATGCAAAGAATACCCAAGATGGTGCCGGAGTGATAAATGACAAGAACGGAAGAGAAACAGATTGGAGCTAAGTAGTTGG
The DNA here is from genome assembly GCF_002007445.2 of Ailuropoda melanoleuca. Lineage (NCBI taxonomy): Eukaryota > Metazoa > Chordata > Mammalia > Carnivora > Ursidae > Ailuropoda > Ailuropoda melanoleuca. Next base: position 62,723,849 of record NC_048232.1, read on the forward strand.
CTATAGCTACAAATGGAACTTTACAACGGAGTAGTACCCTGCAATCATTCTTCAAATCACCTATAATAAAATCACATCGGAAGAATCAAAGTCCTGACACATAGAATGTGGGGAAGTATGAAACATATACTCAATGAATTCTGACTCTGAGTAGTGGCTATATCCCTCAGCTTTCCCATCTCCAGGATAAAACAGTGCTCTGGCAGGCTTTCAACAACCAACTAATAAATATTTATTGAGTATCTACCATGTGCTTCACTTTGAGGGAAACAAACAAACAAATCCTATCCTCAAAAAAACCCCCACAATTTACATTTTTTAAAAGACTTGTAAGTATATAATTAATAGTTTTTCTCTCTCTTTCTGGTTTTGTGCATTCTTTTTCATTTAGTCATTCAACAAATGTATTTATTACACATTTAATGCAGAAAGTACCAAGAAGCCCTGTAGAGAATAAAAACATAAATGATTTAATTTCCCTCTTCTTAAAAAAGTTTATAGTCTATTAGGGAAGGTAAATATATGTACACAAGTAATGGCAAGGACAGCACTGAGTTTGGGGCTGGATAAAATGGAGTCGATATACTTAACTCAGAACATAGAGTTGGGAATGAAGGGAGGAGAAATTGAATGAAAATGGTCAAAAGATACAAACTTCCAGTTACAAGATAAATAAGTACTAGGGATGTCATATACAACATGATAACTGTACTTATTACTGCCTGTATGGTATACTGGAAAGTTGTTAAGACAGTAGAACCTAAGAATTATCATTAGGGGGGAAAAAAACCCCTTTTTAAAATGTTTTCTTTCTTTTGTGTATCTATATGGTATGATGGGTATTATTAAACTTAATGTGGTATCCTTTCATAATATATGTAAGTCAAATCATTATGCTATACACCTTAAGCTTATATAGTGCTATATGTCAATTATATCTTAATGTAACTATATAAAAAATAGAAAGTAATGCATTTTAACATGAAATAAAAAATAAAAAGATAATAAACAATGCTTGATATATAGAAAAACTTATTAATCACTTATTATCATTTTACTAGTATTATTAGAGCTGGATCAATATGGTTGTGCAGGAGTCTGTCAGTAAACAGAGAGAAGGGCAAAGCTTCTACCTATACATTAATGTCCTTAACTCCATGTGTCCTTATAGCTTCCAACTTTCTCCTAAACTTCAGATCTATATTCTCAACTTTTGATGGCTCCTCACTCTGGATGACAGCATACAGACAATAGTTGAGGGGAAGGCAAGAGACAGATTAGTACAGAAAGAAAAGATCAAGGTTATATCTTCGAAGATCCTCTAAATTTCAGCGATAGTAGAAGAAAAACAACCAAAGAAGAAAACAGAGCTAGAGTATTCAGAAATAATAAAGTATCATTGATGCTAAAGTGAAGACAAGCTTTAGGGCAAAATGGAGACATTTATACAGTCAGACTGACTCCTATATGTTACAGAAGGAGCTTTTTCCCCCTACTTTAAAGCACACCTAAACACCAGTGTTAAGAGTTTCTATTTTCTGAAAGTCTCTGCAGCTCAAATATGCACAATGGACCTATTTACCCCAACCTCTCCTAAAGCTAGGACATTTCATCATTCATGGAACTTGTGAGATTATTTTAGACACACTTCTCATCAGCACCAGCAGTGATTTAAATTTTGCAAACAAAATCAACAGCTGGTGAGGGCATTGCTGCTTATATTGCAGAGCTGTGCCATCTGTTTGGCAGTGCGATTTGCAAGATTTCTTAGATGACATATTTCATGATCATTTAAATGTGGGGTTCATAATAAATCCTTCTAGCAGTGTCCTTACTGAAATTAAAATTGGCATTTATTATGGTTCTGAAAAAGGTCCTATCTAATGACATAATATGGCCATATATTACTGAAATTTAAAGAACAATGTCATACAAATATCTATAACACACAGGTGGAATTCTTGATGCTGAGAGCTGCTGGAGTAAAATCACATAATCAGAGATACTTCAGATTTGTGGTCTCCATCCTCAGCTATCACCAGGCTATGTTTCCTTGTGTTTACCAGCAGTTCCCTTTCATATTTCCCTCAGAGGCTGTACTATAAAAGTTTGCTTCTTCTCAAAACCCAGACTTGATGCCTCCTCCCTCATCCTTACTTATGGACACTATGTTCCACTTGATCAAGAAGGTCTTTCTAGCTTTGTCCCTTCCTGCCTAGGGCGTATTTCTTCTGCCTAATCCCCTCAGAATCTCCTCCTTTCTCAGTGAAAGAGGATTTCCTTTTCCTATTTAAAGCTCTCTATCCTGTGAATTCCAATGTAAAGGTCCTCAGGACCTGTTTCACCAGTTACCCTTTCTCTTCCTTGTCCCACCTCCCTGCCCCACTGCTTCTTCCTCTTCTTCCTCTCTCTCTCTTCCCCCTATCGTCCTCTCCCTCACCCCTCTTTCTTTCCATCTTTTCCTCTCTCCTGGGCCTTTCCCTAAAATTGATACACATTTTTGTGTATATAGAGTTAAGTCTCTTCAACCCCGAATTTTAAAAATGCCTCTGTGACCCCATACTCCCCCCACCTCTACTTTTTTAGTGCCAAACTCCTTGAAGAATTTCCTGCTACTTACCATCTCTACTTCCTAATGAGCAATTTATTCCTCACCCTGCTGTGATCTGACTTTTCTTCCCTGTCTCTAATGGAACTGCTCCTCCACAGGTCACCAAGGACTTTTGTATTTCCAAAGACAATGGATAATTCTCAGTTCTTATCTGACATAACTGTCTTGAAGCATTTGACCTATTTGATTAGTCTCTCCCCATTCTGAAAACTTCTGTCCTCTCTGTATCTCTGAAAGACCATGCCTCTTGGTGCTTTGTACCTTCATAGATGTCAGGCCCTTTTTGGCTTTTATTTGGCTTGATTTTCTTCTCCTGCCCTGGTTTGACTAGTGCCCTCATTCCAGAATATACAGAACAGATTCATTAATTCTGTTTTGTACTTGTACCAGAACTGCCAATATATTCAAGGCTCTTCTATCACAAGCGTTATGTTCTGAACTCCTGCCTTCCACAAAGACATCTAAACAATGCAGGCCAGACCCCTAGCCAAGGAGGGATACAGAAAAGAATGTAGGAATGGATCTGTGCTTTGTAACTACTAATGTAGAATTAACCTCTATGACAAGATGTGGTACTTGTTGGTTCTCCATTCAAGGTTAGCAGTGGTAAATGATGAGAAAGTATGATGCAATCAGGGACCCTCATAACAGGTATTTTTTTTATGATTGGCATATGGGGTTCAAAACAAGGAGTAGTGGGAGGTGAAGCTGGATAGGTAGAAAGAACCTTAATCATGAAGATCCTTGTATGTTATGTCAAAGCAGTGATTCTGTGAATTATAAACAAAGAAAAAACATGTGAAATTTGTTAAAAGACATATGGCAGGCCTCACAGGAATTCTGAATCATTAGGTCTGAGTTAAGGGTCAGGAAAGAGTTTTCACGTAATTTGGAAGAAAACCTCCAGTTAAAAACCATTATGCTAAGGTGTCTGATTTTTTTTTTTTTAAAGATTTTATTGATTTTATTTGACAGAGATAGAGACAGTCAGTGAGAGAGGGAACACAAGCAGGGGGAGTGGGAGAGGAAGAAGCAGGCTCTCAGCAGAGGAGCCTGACGTGGGGCTCGATCCCGGAACGCCGGGATCACGCCCTGAGCCGAAGGCAGACGCTTAACCGCTGTGCCACCCAGGCGCCCCTAAGGTGTCTGATTTTAGCAGAAAATTTAGATAACTAAGATCATTACTATCATTTAAAATTCATGATTTCCAATTTCAACAGTGCTTTCAGCACCATTTAGCAATATATCCATATCTCCCCAATTAGCTTGTACCCACATTCTTTAAAAGTTGCAGCCTTCAGATACAGATTCTCATTTTCACTCAACTAAATTCACAAACTATCATGTTTGGATGATAGTGTCCTTCTCTTTATAAGACTCATTTCTCCACCTGTGTTGGGGATGCCATTCCCCTCTCACTCTTTCAGGGTCTTTTCTTTGGTAATAACCTCTTATGCTTGACTCTTCAAACCATTTCTCTTTTTCCTACTAGATAATTCTTATTAGCAGTCAAAGGTGCTACAACTCTGGTAACCTTAAAGAAAGTGGAGGAAAGGTGGAGAAAGAGAAAGAGGGGGAAGAAGGGAGAAGGAGGAGGCGAAGTCCCATGTCCTGATAACTCCCTCCAATTACCATCCTCTCTCTTACCAATCTTTCACACCCACATAACTGTAATGGCTGTCTTCTTCCTATCTCCCATTCTGACTTCTCTCAGAACACTACTAAAACTTCTCTTTCCAAGGTCACAATGACAAATCTGTGGCTAAACGTAATAGGTAATTCTCAGATCATGTAGAGCTCTCCACAGCATTCAACACAACTGATCATCCTTGCTCTTTAAATCTTTCCTCCTGGCATTTAGGATTCTACCTTCTTACAGTTTTTCTCCCATTTCTTTACTCCCTTCTTCTCAAGATCCTTTTTTGCTCCTTGTTCCATACTTAACCTCCAGTTATTGGAAATCTCCACAGCTCCACCCTAGGGATTCTTTCTTCTCATTCTTTATTTGCTAACTTTTTGACCAGTTCTACTCTCATAATTTTAAAATAATGTCTCAGGGGCGCCTGGGTAGCGCAGTCGTTAAGCGTCTGCCTTTGGCTCAGGGCGTGATCCCGGCGTTCCGGATCGAGTCCCATATCAGACTCCTCGGCTGGGAGCCTGCTTCTTCCTCTCCCACTCCCCTGCTGTGTTCCCTCTCTCGCTGGCTGTCTCTCTGTCACATAAATAAATAAAATCTTTTAAAAAATAAAAATAAAATAAAATAATGTCTCAATATCAACAGATCCCAAATGTATGTCTTTTATAGACTTCTATTCTAAGTCTAGACCTATATATACAATTGTAATCTCAAACATAACTGTATCCTTGCTCTTCTTTGTAATATGCTTCTCAATTCTCTTTGTTTCATGACCCAGTACGTCACCCTTAAAAACACTTCATCTGACAGTTTATGTTTATTTTACACACAAATATATCACAAATATGTCCACTTCTCTGGGATACTACAGTCACCTTGGTGTCTAAGCCACCATCTTGTCCTGGTTGGAATACTAAATAATAAAGTCCCCTCCACTTCCAATTTTGACTATCCAAATTCACTATTTTAGAATGCAGCTAGAATGATTTTTATAAACCACAATCAGATCCCATCATTTCCCTGCTTAAAACTCAATGATAACTTCGTACTGCCCTGGAAACAAAATCCTACATCTTTCATATGGCCTATTATTCTGTATCATCTAGACATCCCTCTCTAGTCTCACTGTGTTTCATTTTCCCCCTCATTTGCTATTCAACAGTCATACCGGTCTTTTCTCCATTGCTAAAACATGCCAAGCTCTTTAACTACCTTAGGGTGTTCACATAGGGCCCACTCATTCTATCTGGGAAGTTCCTCCTACCTCTCTTATTTCTCTATTATGCCCTCCAACCCTCTGTTCATATTTTGCATGATTAACTCTAGTCCTTTAAGGCACAGTTGAAATGTCACTACCTCTGAAAAGTTTTTTCTTGACTCTCCTCACTATATGAGGGCCTAAGTATAATCTCTCATCACACACTTTTCTTTTCCTTTTTGCTTATTATTACAGCTACCTGCTAAACATTGATTTCTGTAGTTACTACTAGATGAGGATTAAAAGAGGGATATTCCTACCAATCTTCCAGAAATAAATAGGATTACAAGGTAATAGATTATCTAGAAGAAATAGACAAAACCTCAGAAACACTCAACTTAAAAGTAAAACCAACTTAAAAAGACACGGAGAATATAAATAGACATATAACCAATAAAGAAAGTAAATTAGTAATCAACCTCTCACAAATAAAAGCTCAGGTCTAGATGGCTTCGCGGGTAAATTAAATCAAACATTAAAGAATTAACACCAAAAACTCTTCTTAAAAAAAAAAAGGAGAGGAAACATCCCACCTCTTTCTTTTAAATTTTTTTCTAAAGATTTATTTATTTATATTAGAGCACTAGAGAGAACACACAGCAGGGCAAGGAGAAGAATGAGAGGGAGAGAGAATCCCAAGCAGACTCCAAACTGAGTGCAGAGTCACATGAGGGGCTCAACCCAAGGACCCTGAGATCATGACCTGAGAAGAAATCAAGAGTCGGCTGCTTAACCAACTGAGCCTCCCAGGTGCCCTCAACTTGTTCTACCGGTATTACACTGATATCAAGACTGGATAAAGACATTACAGAAAACCAGGATCTCTATGAATTCCAAAACCCTAATAGGGGTGCCTGGGTGGCTCAGTCAGTTAAGAGTCCAACTCTTGATTTCAGCTCAGGCATGATCTCAGGGTTTTGAGATTGAGCCCCAAGTGGGCTCAATGGGGAATCTGTTTCTTTCTCTCTCCCTTTGCCTCTCCTACCACTTGTGCTTTCTCTCTCTAAAATAAATAAATAAATCTTAAAAAAAAAACCTCAATAAAATATTAGCAAACCAAATCCAGCAACATATAAAAAGGATTATATTCCATGACGAAAAGGAATTCATTCCAGGGGTATAAGGCTGATTTAACATCTGAAAATCAGGCAGTGTAATACACCATGCTAATAGAATAAAGGACAAAAATCACATGACCATCTCAATAAAGGCAGAAAAAAAATTTGACAAAATCTAACACCCATTTTTCAAAACACGATAAAAAATTAAGACTAAAAACAGCTTCCTTAACCTCATAAAAGGCATCTATGAAGAACTCACAGTTAATTAAATCTGAAGAAAAACCACTGAATCCTTTCCCCTTAAGATAAGAAACAAAACAAGAATGTCCATTCTTACCATTTTAATTCAACATTGTACTAGAATTTATGAACAGAGTAATTAGGTAAGAAAAATAAATCAAAAGCATACAGATTGGAGAGGAAGAAGTAAAACTATTCCCACTTGCAGGTGACATGGTCATGTAATTGAAAATCCAAAGTAATCCATTAACAAACTATTAGAATTAATGAGTTCTGATCCGTAGGAGAAGAAAGGGATAAAGAAAGGGGGGGGGTAATCAGAAGGGGGAATGAAGCATGAGAGACTATGGACTCTGAGAAACAAACTGGGCTTCAGAGGGGAGGGGGGGTGGGGGAATGGGATAGGCTGGTGGTGGGTAGTAAGGAGGGCACGTATCACATGGTGCACTAGGTGTTATACGCAACTAATGAATCATCAAACTTTACATCAAAAACCAGGGATGTTCTGTATGGTGACTAACATAATATAATAAAAAACTATTATTATAAAAAAAAGAACTAATGAGTTCAATATTGTGCCTGGATACAAACTTAAATACAAAAATCCATTTTATTTCTAAATATAATACATGAATAATCCAAAAATTAAATTAAGAAAATTATCTCACTTATAATAATAGCAAAATATATAAGATACCTAGGAATAAAATTTTAAAGTGCTATACTTGTACACTGAAAAATATAAACCATTATTGAAAGAAATTAGATATTTAAATAAATAAAACAACATCTAACATTTATGGATAAGACTTAACACTGCTAAGATGTAACACCCTGCAAGTTGGTCTACCAATTCAATGCAATCCTTATCAGATTTCAGCTGGTTTTCTTGCAGTAACTGACAAAATGTTCTAAAATTCATAGAAATTTAAGGAGTGAGAAATAGCCAAAACAAGCTTGGGGGGAAAAAGGATTAAGTTGGAGGACTAGCACGTCCCATTTTCAAAGTTTACTACAAATTTACAGTAATCAAGGAAATGCAATACTGGCATAATATTAGACATATAGATCAAAGGAATTGAACTGACAGTCCAGAAAAAAAAAATCTTTCCATTTATGCCCAATTTGCAACATGGGGGCCAAGACAATTCAGTGGACAAAAAATAGTCTTTCCAACAAATGGTGTTGGGAAAACTCGACATCTACATGCAAAAGAATGAAGTTGGACTCTTTCCTTATACTATATTAAAAAATTAACACAAAATGGATCACAGATCTAAATAGAAGAACTAAAACTATCAAACTAGAAGAAAACTTGGGTGTAAATCTCAGTGACCTTAGGTAAGGCAGTGGTTTCCTAGATATGACATAAAAGCACAAGCAACAAAAGAAATATAGATAAATTGGACTTCATCAAGTTTAAAAGGAACACCACCCAAAATGTGAAAAGATAACCCACAGAATGAAAGAAAATACTTTCAAAGTACATGTGATGAAAGGCTTGTAATACAAAATATATAAAGAACCCTTTCTAACTCAGTACTTAAAAGACAACCAGCTGTAGACTTAATGTTTGTGCCACTCCCCTCAAATTCATATGTTAAATCCTAATGTCCAATGTGATGGTATTAGGAAGAGGGACTTTTGAAGGGTGACTAGTTCTTGAGGTCAGAGCCCTCCTGAATGGAATCAGTGCCTTCATAAAAAAAAGACTCCAAGGAAGTCCGTCATCCCTCCCACCATGTGATGCACAGCAAGAAGACAGCTTTCCATGAACCAGCAAGTGGGTTCTCACGAGGCACTGAATCTACCAGCATCTTGATCTTTGACTTCCCAGTGTCCAAAACTGGGAGAAACAAATTTCTATTGTTCATAAGCCATTCAGTCTATGGTATTTTTGTTGAAGCAGCCTGAACGGAGGCAGAAATTAGTACTGAGAAGTGGGGTGCTGCTGTAACAAATGCAAAAAAAAAAAAAAAAAGACCACCACCACCAAAATATGGAAATGAGTTTCAATCTGAGGCTGCAAGAGTTTCAAGGTGTATGCTAGAAAAAGCCACATTGCCATGAATGGACTGTTAAAGATGATTCTAGTGACAGCTCAGAAAGAAAAGAGCAGAGCTGAAGAGAAGACTTCAATCTTCTTAGAGAATACCTAAGTAATTCTAAAAAGATCGTTGGTAGAAAAATGGACAGTAAAGGTCATTTTGATGAGTTTCAGATGGAAAAGAGGAACACGTAATTGCAAAGTGGAAGAATGACCCTAAAGGCAATTCAGATATCACCAAGGCTGCCCCTCCCATCACAGGTTCACAGCTGGAGAAATATTGGCCCCAGAATGAATTATACCTTGAGTCTCATCCATATCTGACTTAGATGATTTTTATATGAGACCCTTTGTGGCTGTTGGAATTTAATGGATGTATTTCGCATACGATAAAACCATGAATTTTCGGGGTCTAAAGACAATATTCAATAGACTGAATGTTTGTATATCCTCCTCTAATTCATATGTTAAATCCTAATGTCCAATGTGATGGTATTTGGAGATGGGGGTCTTTGGAGTGATTGGATCATGAGGGTAGAGCTCTAATGAATGAGATTACTGTTCTTATAAAAAGACCCCAGAAAGCACCCTCACCCATTCCATCATATGATGCATAGCAAGAAGACAGCTTTCTGTGAACCAGGAGAGGGCCCTCACCAGACATGGAATCTACCAACACCTTGATCTTTGACTTCCCAGTCACCAAAACTGGGAGAAATAAATTTCTGTTGTGTATAAGCCACCCAGTCTATGGTATTTTTGTTATAGCAGCCTTAACTGAATGAGATATAACCCAATTTGAAAATGGGCAGTGGATTTAAATAGACATTTCTCCAGATAAGATATATTAACGGCCAACAATCACATGAAAAGATGTTCTACATCATTCTAAATATAAATCAAACTATGAGATACCATTTTACAAAACTCATTAAAATGGCTAAAAAATACAGATAATGACAAGTGTTGATGAGGATGGGAAGAAAATATATCCCTCACACATTGCTCATGAAGATGTAAATAGTGCAAACATTTTGGAAAACTCTTTGGACATTCCTCAAATTACTAACCATACAGTTACCATAAAACCTAGCAATGGCAGTACTAGATATACCCAAGAGAAATGAAAACATACGTCAACACAAAAACTCATTCAAAAATGTTCACGATAGCATTCTTTATAATAGCTAAAAAATGGAAACAACTTAGATGTCCATCAACTATGAATCAATAAACAAAATTTGGGTTACCCATGTTGGAATATTATTTAACAATAAAAAAAGAATGAAGTACTGACATGCTACGTGAATGAGTCTTGAAAACATTATGCTAAAGGAAAAAAAAAGTCACAAAAGATGATGTATTATTTAACTCCATTTATTTGAAATGACCTGAATAAGCAAATCCACAAAGACAGAAAATAGAACAGCAGAAGTTACCCAGTTGGTGGACTGGGAAACAAATATGGCTGGGGTTTCTTTTTGGAATTTTGTAAATGTTCTAAAATTAGAATGTAGTGATAGTTGTACAACTCCGAGTATACTAAAAACCACTGAACTGTGAGACAAGCAGACAAACCCAGTCTGCACAATAAATAAATAATAATTCTGTTTGATAATGAGACAATAATAAGAGCTCTCAAAATTTCAGGTAAATACCACAATATTTGAAATAGTGGAGAAAAAGACAGAAACTGGATTTCAGGGCATGAAAGGGTGAAATCATCTAACACAGCTCCAGGCACCCCAGGGAGTGTCCAGTAAATGTAAATTGATGATTCTAAGTTCCTTGATCTGGCAAGGTACTCCTGAGATCACAACATTCATCCTTCTGCCCCATAAAATCAAACCCAGATAAGTGGGCCATTTTCAGAGCTGCTTTTATAGCCAAACAGCAACAATAACAAAAAAACCCCCACACCTTCACAACTTCTTTTGGTTATGATTACTTGACCTGGGTGGGATGCTGAGTAGTAAGGGTGAGAGTTTCTTCTCTGAGCCTTTATGATCATGACATTGAACACTCTGATAAGCACCTCTTGGTAAGAGATGGTAGGGTGACAACAGAAGAAAAAGAGAACAGCTAAATGCTTCAGAAGAGAGTGTTCAAGACAGTGAGTGAGATTTAGAAGGAGCAGGGAAAAAAGAATAAAGCCAACAGCAGGCAGAAAGATTACTGGGGCAGGAGACAATGAGGACAGAATAGTGACAGAAAAATAAAAGAATATGTCATAGAAACTTTGATAAGCCCGAAAAGTTTAGAGAAAAGAAAGGAAGGTAAGAATAATACAGAGTTGTGTCCTTTTTTTTTCTTTTACCATGCCTACTTCATATTTCTCCCAAATATTGATAAATATGGAGCAAAACAAGAGATTTGGCCCTGCCATTTGCTATTTGCCCCAGCAGCAGAAAGGGTATTTTAAAAACCAATACTCAAAGTGATGAAAAAATATTCAGAAGAATTGGGTTAGCAATATAGTAGTCCAAACCTACATAATACAGCTCTCCTGGAACAGCAGAGGTTAATTGCTTACTGTATTCTCATTAACTGGTTAAGAAATAAATACGAACTGTTTTCTTCTATCCAATTTATAATGAATATTAATGGTAAAAATAATTATACAAAATAAGATAAAAACTGCACATAGCTAAATTTATTACTGACTAAAAACTGAAAGAAGCAAAACTTTTTGATAATATTTTTATCTGCAAACTTTGATTTAGAATAAATGGACTTGGTAGATATAATGCCCATAAAACAAAACTTCCAATCTAGTAGCTGTAATTGTTGATACAAATAAAAAATTTGATTAGAAAGACTTCATTTTCATTGAAAATTTTACATGGAAAATGATTCTGATGAGAATAATTTCAGCAAAATAAAAATGAGCATTAAGAAATTGGGTGTGATTTGGGTGCTAGGTAGGAAATTGATTAAGGAATTAAATTATCTCAATGGGAAAAAAATCTTAGTACAGATTTCTTTTGTCCAAGTACATTCCTCTCCATGTGCCCTGGAGGTACTCCTGAGAGTATGTATGCTGGCACATAATGAGCCCCTCTCTATCTATTTCAGAGGAAGCTTGATTTAGTTGCCCTTCTGATAAACAGTGTTAATTCAAGAGAATAAGCAGTCCATATTCCCTGGGTTTGGCATGGGGAGGGAACAGATGAGCTGATAAGTTTTGTTGCCTCTAATTTTTGTGACTAATATAGAGGCTCTGTTTGAAAGCACCCAGATCTGGCTCCATTCTGGTTTAGCTAAAAACAAATTTGGAACAAATGTACTCTTTCCATGGGGCACCTGGGTGGCGCAGTCCTTAAGCATCTGCCTTCGGCTCAGGGCGTGATCCCGGCCTTATGGGATCGAGCCCCACATCAGCCTCCTCCTCTAGGAGCCTGCTTCTTCCTCTCCCACTCGCCCTGCTTGTGTTCCCTCTCTCGCTGGCTGTCTCTCTCTCTGTCAAATAAATAAATAAAATCTTTAAAAACAAACAAACAAACAAAAAACCAAAATGTACTCTTTCCCAAAAGCCAAGGCCTCAGAACTATCTTAAGGATAGTTGGAAAGGCAAAACAAACCAAGTATAGTTCAGAGTGGTCATGAAACTTATCAAAGGTCTAAAGAAAGTCAAAGTGGCCTAATTAAATTCAGACAGTGGGTCTAAGAGAAGCCCTTAAATGCTAAGAACTCTTCCTACTCCCTGGCTTAAGTTTCCCCTATGGAGGAAACACCTCTAGAGAAAGGCCTATCCTGCCCATGCCTTCCTTACTCCTCTTTATGTGATTGGTAAAGTGAAAGAAGGAACTAGGAACGTTCTTCTCAGTTCCCTTCTCTGATTCTCTTTGGAAGCCAATTTTCCCTCAAGCAAGATACAATCTGAGATTCTTGTTCCTATAAAATTTACAGGAGCACACACCTACCTGCCATTATTTCTGTATCAGAGACACTGATTTTTCTACCTCTGCTTGGTGAACACAATGATGAATCTGTCCCATTCTGGGCTATAGAATTAGTAAATCCATTTGCCACATATGTAAGTGATGCCTTCTCATGGACCTTTGCCTAAAATAAAGTTGATATTTTGATGACCATCCTGACCCCCACTTCTTAGATGGTTCCAAACTCGGGCAAGGAAGAGAAGAATTGTGTACATCAACTGCTAAAGTTCCAACATAAACCCCGATCTGCTTTCTTTTCCCACTAGGTATTTCCTTCCATGGAAACTTGTGGAATTTTTGTTTATGGTGTGTGTGTGTGTGTGTGTGTGTGTGTGTGTGTGTACTCTTTATTTTTAGGCAAAGGAAACAGAAGTAAGAATTTGGGATGCAGTTAGTATTCTGAAAATCTTGCAGAAATTAGTACCATAGGCTTCTTTAAGTTTTTAGAACATAAAATTCTAAGGAAAAAACGAGAGTAGTGACAAGAAGTGGAAGTAGGTAGGGCAGGGAGACATATGTTCAACAGGAAGAGGCTTATTTCATGTAGGAAAGACATTTGAAACAAGTAGGACATATTTTAACATGTAGTCTCTGGGTGATGTAAAATAAACAATATTCTCTGGAATAAATATCCTCTCAATATCTTAGAACACACCCACATATTTTTCATGAAATTGATCTCAGATTTGAAAAATTGGTTTGAATCTCATGAGACTTAACTTTTAAACAAAATGGGCATTAGTAGTAGTAGTATTACTTCGCAAACAGATTGGTAGGTTTTCCTGTATTCCCAGACCATATTGGATTTATTCAATAATGTAATGGAAAATACTCTACAAGGGAAATGCTTATACCCCAGGGATTACATTTCTACTTATGCTTGTTTTTGCCATCAACATCAAATAAATACCAGAACAGTGTACTGCAATTAAATGCAGGAAAAAAAAATCAGAAATCTTTGAGAAGCAAAGGGGAAAAGATCCGGAACATGAAAATAAATGCTGCTGCTCTAGGTACGTGGAGGGCCCCAGAGGACATTGTAAGGCAGGTGAAGTTTGTCTTTCAGTTTTTTTCTTTCTTTGATTCTTTTTAGGCACCTTATAATTTCAAGCCACCTTTTCAAGACTTTGAACTTGTCCTATCTTGGCTAAAACAAGAGGAAGAAAGCATCCTTACTCAGTTTTCCCCAACCACCTCAGTCCATTTGGCTTACTTCTATACATCCTTCATGAATTAGCTGAAACACACAATAGAATATTACTCAGCTATAAAATAGAATAAAATCTTTCTATTTGCAACAATATGGATGGATCTAGAAGGTATAACGCTAACTGAAATAAATCAGAGAAAGACAAATACCATATTATTTCACTCTTATGTGGAATTTAAGAAACAAGACAAGTGAACAAAGAAAAAAGAGACAAAAAACCTGACTCAAACGCAGAGAACAAACTGAGGAGAGGTGGGTGGGGGGATGGGTGAAATAAGGTTATAGGGATTAAGAGTACACTTATCATGATGAGCACTGAGTAATGGATAGAAGTGTTGAATCATTATATTGTACACCTGAAACTAATATAACAGTGTGTTAATTTTACTTGAATTTTAAAAAATGAGAAAAAACCATAAAATTAAAAAAAAGAAGAATTAGCTGAAATGTTCCCTTCTCTGAATTAGAGACTCCTCTCTGTTTCTATAGTTTCCTATGCATACTCAAACAGGGAAGAAGAGAAGGCATGTCTTAGGCCAAAGAATAAACTGTAGGTTTAGCCTTTCTGGACACAGGGAAAGTCTGAGCAGATAATGCCTACTTATAACCCAACAATCACCACAGACCCATCTGTCTATCCTGCCTTCACTTAGTCCAGCCTTGCTCTATTATTCCATTTCAAGCTGAGAGAACTTGAGAGATAGAAGCTCTCTATGGGTATTTCTATCCATAAGAAGAGTGTCTCTCTTCACAGAAAATTCTCCAACTGTTTTAACCTATATCCAAAGCAAAATTTCACTGAAATTACTAACAGGTGCAGAACCAATTAACTGATTTGAATTTTACCATCATCTTCAGCATTGTCAACACACACTTAATGAGTATCCCTAGAGCACTACACATTGCACTTGATGCTAACAGTTCATCTTCTTTCCCCCAAAGGACATTTTAATGAACAGTGAAATAGCTAAAATATAAACATGAAAATGAAAAGGCTAGAAAAATAAAAAGAATTAATAATTGGTCCCTGAGTAAAGAGCTGCCTAGACTTTCCTCATTTCTTCTTAATATCAATAGCCATAAGTCATTCAAATATATAGATTTATTTATACACAAACTGAATAGAGAGAAAAAGATGTTACAGATTGAATGTTTGCCCCCCCATTCATATGTTAACCTAATGCCCAAGATGACAATATTAGGAGGTGGAGTCTTTGGGAGGTGATTAGTTCATGAAGGCTCCACCCAAATGAATGGGATTAGAGCCCATATAAAAAAGATCCCAGAGAGATCTCTGTGAGAACACAGCAAAAGTGGCTATAAACCAAAAATCAGACACTCATCAGACACTAAGTCTGCTGGCACCATAATCTTGGATTTCCCAGCCTCTAAAACCATAAGAAACAAATGTTGTTCATAAGCCACCCAGTATGGTATTTTTATTATAGTAGCCTAAATGGACTAAGACAGATGATGATGATGGTGATAATTATGGTGATGATACAGATAGATGTAAACAACATGCAAATGTACATAAAGATCTGTAGTCTAGACAAAGATATATATGATACACCTATGTTCATATCTTTAGATATCTATCTAAAAACATAGATACAAAGAGAGAAAGATACAAATGTTTAAAAAATCTTGTTTGCAGCTCTTAACATGTTTAATATAAGTGAATAATACCTTTGATTTTACTGATTAAAACTGATTGACTGGCATTAAGAACTTTACTCAAACATCACTTAAAATTCCTAATTCAAATGTGAACTCTAACTCTATGGTTAGAAAGAGTACAGCAGGGGCGCCTGGGTGGTGCAGTCATTAAGCGTCTGCCTTGGGCTCAGGGCGTGATCCCAGCGGTCTGGGATCGAGCCCCATGTCAGGCTCCTCTGCTGGAAGCCTGCTTCTTCCTCTCCCACTCCCCCTGCTTCTGTTCCCTCTCTCGCTGGCTGTCTCTATCTCTGTCAAATAAATAAATAAAATCTTAAAAAAAAAAAAAAAGAGTACAGCAATCTTGGATAAAGCCCAAACAAGAACTGTAACCTTGACTGAGGAACTGAGTGAAGAAATTTCAAGGCTAAATAGAAATAGCTAAGGAAAGATGTAAGCCTAGGCCTAATTTAATTTGTGAGCCCCAAAGTAGTAAGGGAATTTGTTAACCTAGAACAAATGAATTTTCCTAAAGGGCTCTATCTTTAGCTCGAATAATGAAAACTAAGTCCAGAACAGGTAGATATCTGAACCACTGGTTAACAAAGAATATTCCCAAGTAGTTATGTTAACATTGAACACAAAATTAAACATTGACACAGACCTCATTCCTGGGATACAACACAATGTTACCGGGGCAGTGTACTAGATAACTAAGAAAGCTTCATACCTAACGTGTGATATATTTGTCTACACATTTATGTGGCATACTGCTTGGTTTAAAGGTCTGTTTAAGAACTGTTCAAAGGACAGGAGTGGTACCTAATTATGGGGGTAGACTGCAGAAGACCTCACAAGACAAAAGGTTTGAGCAGATTCTTAAAGAGCAAGAAGTTAAGAAGAGAACTTGGAAGACAGGTCAGAATTGTTGGAGAGAAAATTATATCAGACAATAGAAATGGAATTAGCAAATGCCATGAGGCTAGAGAGAGAATGGTTTGTTTGAAGAACAAAGAAGAGTTAAGAGTGGTCAGATTGGAGAAAACATGAGAGAGCATAAGACTGAAGTTTGAAAAACTATCCATTCTATCCTAAAGAATTAGAATATCTACAGGCCTAAAAATTCCTTCTTTAGTGACAGAAATCATCTACACACCCCCACAATTGTACAGTATTAAGTGTCTGGTATTTTCACCTCTGTTAACAATGGAATTTGCATCAAAATATGAATACCAATTGGTAGACAGAACACTGCCTTGGCTGTAAAATCCCTAAACAATTTAAGTAAAAAAAAAAAAAAAACTTTAAGTAAATAAGTATATATAGTTATGCCACAAGAAAGCCATCTTCCATTTTTACCAAATTCTCTTCTCTATCTACTAAGGGACTAACCTCATTATAAAACCCCCTGGAGTATTCTATCTTTTCCATAAAAGAGGGAAGGGAAAAAAAGAACTTTCCAGGGATAGTTTTGCACACAAACAACAGGCATAGGTTTCTAAAGGATGGCTTCCAACCTGTTAATAGTTTTCAATACACAACAGCTGCAATCCATGAAAGAGATAAATATTCATGGCACAAAGCATTTATATGTATCAAATGTATATTCATGAACAAATGGCTTCCCCTGCCTTTAATAGGGTTTGCTCTGCAGTCAGTGAAGAATGGACCAAGCTTCCCCTGGCTGCTACTGCGGAGTCTCCACCGCCCCATCTCCTGAATGTCAGTTCTGCAGTGGTTACCAACAGGACAATAGCCATGAAAAAGAAAAACAAAAATGTGCCCAGAATCACTCCCCACTCATTCCAGATCAGATAGCAGCACCTCCCTGCGTCAAATATTAATGACAGGTTTTATATAGCTGCCAACTTATTTTTCAAGATAATCATTATATATTCAAGACTTGTGTGGCCATATGTGCACCGTAATATCCATGGTTGACCCTCCTCTTTCAAATATGCTTTGTCACAGCACCGCCTTCCCAAAGGG
This sequence comes from Ailuropoda melanoleuca, assembly GCF_002007445.2. Lineage (NCBI taxonomy): Eukaryota > Metazoa > Chordata > Mammalia > Carnivora > Ursidae > Ailuropoda > Ailuropoda melanoleuca. The sequence goes on from NC_048232.1 coordinate 62,741,498, forward strand.
CTTTACTAAGAATACTGGAAGGCAAATTTGCATACACTGAATAACATTCTATGGTGATCATCAGCATCCAGTTGTCATGGCCAACATCAGAGTGCTCTGTGCAGCATGGAGGCAAGGGAATGACAGTGCAAACTGTTCAACAAAAGTCTTTGTTATTCATAAGGTTTGGTGGATGGTATGTGCTTTTGAAAATTGGCATATTGTTTGACAAAAGTGTTGTTTGCTCCATTAATTTCTCCAGGAGGGAGGAAAGAATAGAACCAGGTGAGGAAATGTGCCTTTTGTTGAAAAAGAATAGGGAGTCATTATAAGGTTTTAGGGCACTGAACAAAGCCTGCTAAAAATAAAAAATAATAATAATAATAATAAGGAAATGAAATAATTTAAATTGTAACACACAGGCAAAGGAACTGTCAGCTTTGCAGAAAGGGCCTCCTCACTCCCTCTCTCAATTCTTCTTGGTCATCTCCCCACGTCCCTCTAGGTTCACAGGAAAATAGTTCTAACTCTATCAGAAATGCCAACTTTCCCCTTTAGCTCTCATGACATTTGCTCTTTATCCATTCTAAGAAATGTGATTTTAAGACCATGATGAGAAACTGAAAATATGATTTGGTATCATTCCCTCCTACACGTTTTTATAAGGATACCTAGTTGTATCTGAATTTTAGTTTGCAAAGTTAAATGGCACCTATCTTTCTCGGTAGTTTATACAATATATTGCATCAGACTCTAAGTTGTAATCTACTACAAAATATGAAAAGATTTTAGCTCTTTGTGCTATGAGACTGAGATTGTATAAAGTAACCAGTGAGGAGGAAGCAACTTGCTGGATATGTCAAGTTCCCAGAAATACCATGGATTGTAGCTGTACTTGGCTAGGATGAAGTCATACCTCTCTATAAATGAAATGGTTTCAGTATTTATAGTTTCAGTGTTTAAAACAAAGTGAATTTTGCCCTGGATTATATTATGAAAATCAATCTTCTACAAAGGAAATATTTCTGAATTTTTCATAAATAAATACAAGAGGTTCTCTAGAGGGTGATGAATCTCTGCAGACCCACAATTAATTCCCTGGATCCTCCCACTTCTGATTATACAATGTGAGGCATGTTGCCATCATCTTTTTTTCCCATCTCAATGAAGTCTTAGTGTATGTGTCAGATTCCTCTGTGTCAACTTTATACTATCCTTATTAATGAAGAGCAGTGCAGATTGCCATTCAATAGCATACCACAGTTGTCAGTTACTCTATGAGAAATAAAAATAACACAAAAGGCAAAGGAATTGATCTCATCTAATTTGTTCATTTGAATTGTTTCTTCCATGCCTATCATGTTCCAGACTTTGCTATTTGCTGTAGACACAGCATGTTCTCTCAAGACATTTTCAGTCTACAGAGATATCAAATGAGGTAGTCATGTAGTTAGAATGCAGAGTGTTAAGTGCTCTGGTGGAGGAAGTATAGGGTGTTATAGGATTGGACAGTTTAAGACACTTGCCCAAGATTCTACAACGAGAAAGCAATAAAGCCTGGATTTCAACCTAAATTTTCAGCCTCCTAATTCTATACATTCTGCTTATAAAATATTGACTTAGCTTTGCCCAACTCCCTATATACGGGAGGAGCCACTTGAATGGCCACAGGAAATTCTCTTCCCCTGCTCTTAGATAGGACTAGTTAGAATTACGTCACACAGTTCATTTTAGCCATAAAGGAGACCAAAGCTGGAAAGTAGAAAAGAGGAATCCCATGATTCACTGAGTGAGAGTTCCATTAGAAAACAGGAATAGTAGAAAGGCTTTAGCTGCAGAGAAAATCTGTTCCTGTTCCCATTACATTCTTGAATCTCCTTTGGTCTTGGTGTCAGTCTAACTGCACACTACATCAATCCAGGCTGGAATGGGGCTGGAGTATGCAGTTAGGTAGACATGGGCAGGAGGGGAGAAAGGAGGATAGAAGATGCGAAAATTGCCAGGAACCACAGTAGTATCCACCCAGAGACCACCCGATCTCTCTTAGACCGACCCCTTTTGTGGTTTAGCACAGTCTGATAAGCAAAAGATACAAAGGAAAGGAATTTCACAACTTTAGAGCATGTGTACCTAAGGACAACCTAGTCCATTAGTAACCCCAAGGCTGTTATATTATTATTATAATATCATTAGCATTGCAGTTTGCCCCTGGCTCCATGGTTTTCCTTTAGGCGCTCACTGAAAGATGGAGGATGTGAACCTGTGCAAAAGGTTGGAGGGGAGGAAACCAGGGCTGACCCAGTGGGTGGGTCAAAGATCAAATGGACCCCCATAAAAAAAACTTGATGCAGAACTCAGTGCGCTGCTGCCCACTCTTAGGTCAGCCCAGCCCTACCTCTCTGGAGTGTATTTTCACTTTGCTAAATAAAACCTTTGCTGTTTTAACTATCAAGTCTCTAGACTGAATTCTTCCCTTTGACAAGATAAGAACTCAGGAATTTTACAATCCACTACCCGGTAGCACTTTCACCAGCTCACCAACCCATAAAGAAACTGCTGCTTACTCCTCTTTGTGACTATACTTGATAGGAAGCTGTTGTCTTGGGGAGGAGGGTTGGTAGCACAAACCTAGCCTCCCATTGGCTTCATTGCTTTGTATTCCCCACCCTCATATCTGCTAGAGTCCATACTAGAATCCCATCACTCCCTAGTGGGTAGACTAGTATTGACCATGATGTCTTAGGGTAAGGTAATAAACTAATCAGAACACAGAAACTAATCACACATCTCACAATGTTTCACTACTATTGTGGCCAGCTTCAGAATCATCTCTCAAAAATCTGGATGTGGTGAATAACTTCTTCCCATTGTCTCACATCTCAGGATTAAGAGGAGGGCCAGGAAGTAATGGAAACTAGGATGGGGAGAGAAGGGGGACTAATTATAAGCCAACCACCATTTTAGGCACTTTCTTACATTTTACTTCATTAGCAATTCAAAATAATCTGAGTAGACCAGTGTTACTGATTGAGAAAAAGAAGTAATGAGGTTAAAATCATTCTTGAGGTCACACAGCCAGGAAGAGCCAGATCCAAGATTAGAACTCAGTCATGCCTCTCCAGTACCAGTACATGCTCCTGAAGACAGATGTGTCCTGGTACTCAAGATGAAAGAGGGGATGAATTCACCTTCGCATAGAAACTGAAGAGCATCTTGATGAATGTTCTCTGTTCCACATACAGAACAATGAAAGACAAATACTAAAAAAAAAACTCATAAACGTACAGTGAAGAATTATTCATGTACCACATGGAGGTCAGTGCCTCTGAGTCACCAGGACCAATAGTGCTCCATGGGGTCTAGAATTAGGCTTACAGCCCCCGGGGAAACTGCTGCCCACTGCTCCCTGGAGCTATCCCTATAAGGGAAGCTATTAACTTAAAGAAGGAAGGTTGGTGGTCCAGGCCCAGCTCTATAATTGGATTTGCAACATCCCAAATATAACTCTAGCACAGAATCTCTTTATAAATCCTGGTTTGGGACTGGGAGTCCAGGAGGGTCAGGGAGGCAACACTAAGGACTAGACGGGGAGAGGTAAACACAGAGAATGGGAAAGAAAAACACTGAAATGTGTGGTTAGTTTCAATGATTAGTTCAGTGGGATTACCGTACCACAGAAATCATGGGTTTGTACTAATAGTTAACTGAGAACTTAACCACTAACACGTTCTGAGTCCTAAAAATCTACTTCTCTATATGACTTTTGGAACTTTACACACACACACACACGTGTGTGTGTGTGTGTGTGTGTGTGTGTGTGTAGTGACTGAGCTAGTCTTGAAGAAATTCTAAAAAGAATTTTCACTTGTGAAGGTATGAAACCACTTTAGATCATTCATACTGGGAAATATGCCACTTATTATTCTCAGCAATCATCCACAGGTATGGATGAATATTGTAGCTATTGTTGAGCAAGAAGTTTGCTATTAAATTTAAGACAATTTTAAAACTATTAAGAAGACTGAAACTTCCACACTGAACTCTTGAGCTAATGTTCATTGTTCATGCTCTACTATTTCTCCCTTTTAGGTCTGTTAACTATTTTCTTCACATATTTAGATGCCTCTATGTTAAGGCATCTGGGTGGCTTAGTCGGTTAAGCATCTGCCCTCAGCTCAAGTCATGATCTCAGGGTCCTGGGATGAGCCCTGAGTAGAGCTCCCTGTTCAGAGGGGAGCCTGCTTCTCCCTCTCCTTCTGCCCCTCCTTCCCCACTTGTGCTCTCTCCTGAGCTCTCTCTCTCATAAATAAAATCTTCTAAAAAAAATAGATGCTTCTATGTTGAGTGCATAAATATTGACAAATGTTATATTCATTTGTTTGACTGAACCCTTTATCATTATGTAACACCCTTCCTTGTCTCTTATTATAGAAACAAAGGATCTTTGTAATACAACAGATTAATACAAAAGCTCATAAAAGATTACCACAAATAATTATATACTTACAAACTGGACAAACTAGAATGGATATATTCCTAAAAACACAACGTACCAAGACTGAATTATGATGAAATTGAAAATCTGAACAGGACAATTGTTAGTCATGACATTGAACCAGTAATCAAAAACCTTCCAACAAACAAAAGTCTAGGGTCAAACAGCTTCACTTATGAATCCTACTAAATATCCAAAGAAAAATTAATACCAATCCTTCTCAAACTCTTCCAAAAATAGAAAAAAGGGGAATTTTTGAAAACACATTTTACGAGGCTAGCATTATCTTGATACCAAAACAAAACAAGGGTGCCACAAAAATGAAAATTACAGGCCAATATCTCTGATGAACATGAATGTAAAAATTCTCAACAAAATGTTAGCAAACTGAATTCAATAATACATTAAAAATATCTTACACCATGATCAAGTGGGATTTATTCTAGGGAAACAAGGATGGTTCAACATCCATAAATCAGTCAATGTGATACACTACAAGAACAAAAGGAAGAATAAAAAATCATGTGATCATCTCAATAGATGCAGAAAAAACACTTAACAAAATTCAACATCCATTTATGATAAAACTCTCAACAAAGTGGGTATAGAAACATACTTCAACATAATAAAGGCCACATATGACAATGCCACAGCTAACATCATACTCAATGCTGAAAAGTTGAAAGCAGGATCAGAAACAATACAAGGATGTCCACTCTCACCTATTCAAAATAGTATCAGAAGTCCTAGCCAGAGCAAGTAGGCAAGAAAAAGAAATAAAAGGCATCCAAATGGGAAAGTAAAAAGTAAAATTGGTTACTATTAGCAGATGACATGATAGTACATACAGAAAATTCAAAAGACTCCACCAAAAAAACTGTTAGAACTAATACATGAATTCAGTAAAGTTGTAAGATACAAAATCAATACAAAAATCTGTTGTTTCCATACATTAATAACTATTGGAAAGAAAAATTAAGAAAACAATCCTGTTTACAATTGCATCACAAAAAATAAAATACCTAGTAATAAATTTACTAAAAGGTGAAAGGCCAGTATATTGAAAACTATAAGACATTAGAGAGAGAAACTAAAGACACAAATAAATGGAAAGACATTCCATGCTTACGGATTCCATGCTTAAGAATTAATACTGTGAAATGTGAAAATGTCTCTAGGATCCAAAGCAATCTACAGATTCAATGTAATTCCTATAAAAACTCTAATGGAAATAAACAATCTTACAATTTGCACAGAACCACAATAGATCCTGAATACCTAAAGCAATCTTGAGAAAGAAGAACAAAGCTGGAAGCATCATTTCAAATTATATTTGAAAGTTGTAGTACTTAAAGCAGTATGATATTAGCATAAAACCAGACACACGGATCAATGAAACAGAATACACAGCCCAGAAATAAACCCTTGCATATATGATTAATTAATGTTTGACAAGGAACCAAGAATATACAATGGGGAAAGGACAGTCTCTTCAATTAGAAAATTGGAGAGCCACATGTAAAAGAAGGAATCTGGACCATCATCTTACACCATGCACAAAAATTAACTCAAAATGGATTAAAGACTTGAACATAAGACCTGAAACCATAAAACTTCTAGAAAAAAAACATAATCAGTAATATCCTTGACACAGGTCTTGGTGATGATTTTCTGAATCTGATACCAAAGCAAAAGCAACAACTTATGATGTACTATATGCTGGCTAACTGAATATAATAAAAGAAAATAAAAATAAAAATTTTTTAAAAAGCTACCAAAAGCAAAACTAAACAAGTGGTACTACATCAAACTAAAAAGCTTCTGAGCTGCAAAGGAAACCATTAACAAAACGAAAAGGCAATCTACTGATGCAAGAAAAATATGCAAATTGTATATCTGACAGGGGTTAATATCCAAAAGAGATAAAAGAATTCATACTCCTCAAAAACAAAGAAACATTCTGATTAAAAAATGGGCAGAAGATCCAAAAAGACATTTTTCTAAAGAAGACATATAAATGGCCAACAAACACATGAAAAATGCTTAACATTATTAATCATCAGGGAAATGCAAGTCAGAACCACAATGAGATATTAACTCATACTTGTTAGAATGGCTATTATTAAAAAGACAAGAAATAACAAGAGTTGCTGAGGATGTGGAGGAAAAGGAACCCTTATACACTGTTGTTAAGAATGTAAATTGGTGTAGCCTAAGGAAAACACTATGGAGGTTTCTCAAAAAATTAAAAACAGAACTACCATATGATCCAGCAATTGTACTTCTGGGTATTTATCCAAAGAAAATGAAAACACTAATTCAAAAAAATATATGTACTCCCATGTTCATTGCAGCATCACTTACAATAGCCAAGATATGGAAGTGTCCACTGATGGATGACTAGATAAAGAAATTGTGATGTGTGTGCCACACACACACACACATATATACACACATAGCATACATATGGCAAGATTTTATTCATTTTTATGGCTGAATAATATATAATACACACACATATATACATATACACACACATATATGTTCTCACATATATATATACACACACATATATTATTCAGCCATAAAAATGAATAAAATATTTTCATCTGCAACAACATGGATAGACCTTGAGGGCATTATGCTAAGTGAAATAAGTCAGAAAAAGACAAATACCATACAATCTGTTATATGTGGAATTAAAACAAAACAAAATACATAGATATAGGGAAGGACTGGTAGTTGTAAGAGGTAGGAGTGGTGGGTGGGAAAAATGAGTGAATTTTTTTTTCTTTCTTTAATAAATTGAATAAATTTTTTTAAAAAAGAAAAACCAAGAATGCTTTTGAAAGTAATAAAAGTAAATCAACTGAGATATAGTCCTTGTTCTAGATCAAAGGCACAATATTATTAAGATGTCAATTCTTCTTAAATTGATTTAAAGATCCAGTGAAATTCCAATAAAAATCTCAGCAAGCTATTTTGTAGGTACTGGCAAATTTGTTTTAAACACTGAGTAGTCTAGACAGTGCTGATGAAGAGCAAGTCAATGAACTCACACTTCCAAATTTCAGGATTTATTATAAAGCTACAATAATCAAAGAGAGCATGATATTTTAAAACATAGACACATAAATAAATGGAACAGAATAGAGAGTCCATGAACAGACCAATGCAAATACAGACAACCTGACCTTCGTCAAAGGAATGAAGGTATATCAATACAAAAAGCATAGTCTTTTAGTCCTCAGTAATCATCAACAAATGATAACGGTACAAATGGATAACTACAAGGAAATAAATGAACAGACACACAAATGTTACACCTTAGGCATAAATTCACTCAAAATCATTGATTTCCTTAAACATGAAATGCAAAATATAAAAAAAAGACAACTCCCTGACTAGGACAACATATTTTCTTTTTTTCTTTTTTTTAAAGATTTTATTTATTTATTTGACAGAGAGGCAGCAAGAGAGGGAACACAAGCAGGGGGAGTGGGAGAGGGAGAAGCAGGCTTCCCGCCGAGCAGGGAGCCCAATGTGGGGCTCGATCCCAGGACCCTGGGATCATGACTTCAGCCAAAGGCAGAAGCTTAACGACTGAGCCATCCAGGCGCCCCAGGACAATATATTTTCAAACTATATACATATATATAGAAAGATTTGCATGCAATATATTCAAAGAAGTAGTAAAAAATCCCACAATAAGAAACAAAACCCTGAATTAAATAGGGCAATACAAATAGATCTTACCAAATAATACATAAAAATGGGCAAAAGCATGAAAAATGCTCAACATGGGGAATTACTGGAAAACAATACGCACTGCTTATTAAGGAAAAGCAAATCAAAATACTTATGAGATACTCATCTATTAGAGTGGCTAATTACTAAAAACTGGTAACACCGAGCTGGTAAGGATGTGGGACAATAGGAAATCTCATTCACTGCTGATGGGAATACACATGGTACCACCTCTTGAGAAGGCATTTCGTCAGACTCTCATGAAACTAAGCCTAGTGTCACCATATGGTGCAGCAATTGTGTCCAGTATATTTACCCAACAGGAGTGAAAACATATATCCACGAAAAACCACTAAGAACATATATAAAGCAGATTTATTAACAACAGGCAAAACCTGGAAGGAACCAAGATGTCCTTTAATAGGTGAACAACCCCCCAGCGAGATGAACTAGGTGGAGGCACTTGAGGCATACATGCACCGCAGGCATGGGGTAAGGAAATACATGAGTTCAGACACAGGCTAGAACAATACATGACGTCTAGATGGACTGGCGGCACACAGATTGTGGACAAACATGGGAGGGTAGAGCCTGAAGCACAGGAAACAGACGGGCTTGAGCACGGCATGCAGATACAGGGGGTAGGAGGTCTCGTTTCAGATGTGGGCCCAGGAGATAGAGACACTCAAGGAAAGACATCTGCTGCAGGCACAGAGGAGAGTGACATTAGTTGCCTGACAGGGGTTTTAGGAACAGGAGGCGATGGAAACTCATGTGGGTTGACAAGGGCTGTAAGAACAAAGGGGAAAACAAACTAACAACACTGTCCTGCTGCATGCCAGGAGGATGGGCAGATCTGCCTGTGAACGCACTCCCCATCTCCCTCCCTGCGCCAGGCTGACGAACCAGGAACCTGCTGTGTCTACGAGACAGGAGTTCTCCCAAGATCTGCTCTTCTCCCTCCTTTCTGGCTGGAGGGAAACTGACCTATCTAATAGCACTAGACTGAATCGCTGGTGCTGTGCCTTGTGTAATGTATGTTCTATACACTAATAAAGGCTTGAATGAATAAGCAAATGTATTAAAAGGGGGAAAAAAGCTTCCCTGATGAACGGGCATAGGTATTTGTGCAGAACAGATGTGACCACGACTTTTTAGTATTAGTGGCTGCAAAGGGCTGAGGGAACTGAGGTCAACCTCCAAGTTCAATCGTACCCCATTTTGAAAATTCCATTATTAGAAAGGCACAGTACACAAGCAGTTCTTCAGGTAAACTCCAGTCATGGTAGGAAGACCAACTGGGGCAGCTGTACGAGGTCAATCTTCTTAGCTCTGCGGAGGGAAGCTCCTCCTCCCCTCTGTTTGCCAGTGGGGGCTGGATGCCCTGCCTCTGAGCAAGCAGGCAGCAGGCATCTGAGCAAGGGTGTTGATACAACAACACAGGTGCAGCAAAACCACTGTTTATTACACACATTACAGCTTCTGTACACTCAGGGTAACGCAAAATAAAACAGTTAACTGGGCCGTGTTATGGCCTTCTAAGAAATATGAATAAAAATCCCACTCCATCCATACATGACATTCAACTCACGAAATAGATGAGTCAAGGGAACTACAAGTTAGGATTCAACACCCCTGCGCTGGCCCTACATTCTCGGGTGAGCACACACTTCCTTTATGTCTCATTTAGGTTTTAGTACCCGCACTCTATTTCCATTTCTATAAATGCATGCTTTGCAACAGGATGTTATAGCAGAGTCTCCAAGGTTCCATTCACCACTATCCAAAATAAATTTATTCCTCTTCAATGACTTCTGTCAGGGGAAAAAAAAAAAAGAAAAAGCCAATATGTTCTTTTTCCTTCATGAACCAAGAGCCACTATGGGCTGGATGCAGCCAAGTTATTCCCCACAATATAAATTACATGTATTTAGTCCTTTTTGAAAGCCCAGAAGGGGAAAGTGTTCGATGTGCCTATGCAGATCTTTTACTACCAGGGGCTCTTTCATGTGATTTCATTTATTCTTCACTAAACATCCCTGATATGGTCACATTTTTAGATCATTGGTCACATTTTTAGATCATTGGTCCCATTTGAATATTTAATAATGAAAAGCAAAAGCACAGAGAACCAAAGTGATATTACTACCCAGTAAGTGTTGTATCTGAGGTTTAAACCCTCCTGATACAAAAGCCAATATTTCTTTCACGAAGCCACCCTGTTTTCTTCCATTAGAACACCTGTTATTTACTTATTCTTCTCTTATTCCCCAAGTATCCCACATCAAATGTAGGGGCCAGCAGATGATGGAGGCTGTATTTTAAAAGGGAAAGGACATCAAGGAGTGCTAAATAAGAAACAAGGCTCCCAAACTCAAGGGGAAAAAATGTATAGTTAGCTGGGAACCTTGTGACACAGGAACAAGTGGGGAGAGAGGCGAGGAGAGGGAAGGAAAGGATGATGCTAGAAACACTGAGAGCTCTTACCTATTCACTCTGAAAGGAAGGTCAATGAAAAATAATACCATTTCTCTTCAGATTTCTTGTATGTTCCCATGTTTTGTTGTTATTGTTACTGTTGTTGTCCTAGTCTTATAGCTACTTGAAGTGTGTGTCGGGGGCGGGGGGGGTGGATCTTTTCAAAGGCTAAAGAATTTTGCCATGCTACTGCTGAGCTGAGGAGCAACTGGAAGTTGAATTAGGTGTATAATGTGTCTGGCATCTGGAAGAAGCACCTACATGGAAGAACAGGTAGTAGCGATGGAAACAGGCAAATGTAATGATCCCTAGACTCCGGGGTAAGAAGAAAGGAGGTATTTCTCCTTCAGTGATATAATTCCCAGCTAACATGTCTGAGTAGTTCCCATGTTCCCAAAACTGTTTTGGGATGAGCTCTGTTAAGCTATTGGATTCTCACAAAATCTTATGAGATATGTACTATTCTTACCCCATTTTATAGAGGAAAAAACTGAGGCCCAGAGAAATAACTTGCCCACTGTTATACAAGCCATCCCCTGCCTTTTTGTTTCCTTCTCTGTTCCACTTCTTAAACCATTTCTTGAAGGAGAGACCTAAATTTACTTACCTCCCATTTACTCTGACCCAACAAAATGTGGCTTCCATTCTGTCCTCCCACCTCCAACAATACATACAAACAGAAGCACCACCAATGACCTCTTAACTTCCAGTTGCACTGTCTTTTATTCTTCATCTTACTTCACTTCTCTGAAGCTTTTCATAATGTTGACACACCCCTTCCTTTTCAAAGCGTAGGAGCCTCCTACTCCTGGCTTTGCTCCTATTTTGTTAGCCACTTGCCCTCAACCCTCTCAGGTATCAGCTACTTCATACGCTTCTGGACAGCTCTAAGCTCCATCCTTCACCGTCTTCTCTTCTGATTCTAACAAGTGAGTGTCACTGAAATATAGGAGGTGTGGACAAGAGAACACCAGAATCACCTGGGGGATTTTTTAAACTACACAGGCCCTTTTCCAAACTCTTGGTTTTTCTGATACATGTTCACACCTTGTTGGGGAGTAGAGGCAGGGAGAATTATGTTACCCCCTACCTTAATGCTTAGTGAATTTAACCAGATATATTTGAGAAGAAAGAGCGAATTCTTTTTTTTTTTTTAAAGGTTATACCTCCTTCACTCTCACCTCCAAAAAATTCATTTTGCCTGCTTTCCTCAAATTTTAAAAATCTTTTAAATGGCATATATTGAAATTAAAAAGAGGGAACTAGAGGTGGGGAAGAGAAAGAGAGAAGTGGGTGGCCCAGGCATTGTGTCCTTCTGCAGAGCAACAAGGGGGAAGGATATAAAGGAAGCTGCAGCCGTGGAATCCGTGTCTGTTCATTATGGGAGGAAAGCCCTGTGATGTGTAGCCAAGTCTGAGTGGTCCAGGACGCTCAGGGATGCTGTGGCAGGAAATCACCAAGGGCAGAGAGATGCTTGCTTATGCCATCTGTAGAGGTAAGAAAGAAGAGTTTGGGATTGTGGTCTTTGTGTGCACAAGAGATTCCCCCACCCTTAAACTTCACCATTTAAACATAGCTATAGGTACAATATGAAGAACACAGACTCATTGCTTCTGTAATGTTTCGAACAAAAATACACAAACTGGGTCTAGTCATAAGGAAACATTAGAAAAACCCAAATTGAATAGTATTTTACAAAATGACCGGCGTCTGCTCTTTAAAATATAGATATCATGAAAGTCATGGAAAGACGGAGGTACAATTCAGATTCAAACAGACTAGAGAGACATGATCACTAAAAGCATGCATGATTCAGACCTTTTGCTATAGAAAATGTTACTGGGACAACTGGCAAATCTTGAATAGAGTCTCCAGATGAAGGATATTTGGGGATTCTTTGTACTATTTTTGCAATTTTTCTGTAAATTTAAAATAGTCTCCATTTTTTTAAATGTTTTATTAAAATAAATAACAATAAATCACCTACTTGACAATGTGTATACCACTAAGTATATCTCATTAAATATTCTTCATGAATAGTAAAACTACTCTTCATTGCGCCATGAACTCTGCTAAGAGCTTTTTATGTACTTCCTCAGTTAATCTTCACAACAACTCCATGACGAAGATACTAGAACCATATTCCTTTTGTGAAGAAGTCAAGCATCTTGCCTGGCAAGAAGCAGAGCAAGGATTTGAACCAGGGTCAGTCTGACACTAAAACCCATGTTCTTAAGCAATGTTATTTATCTAAACGTGATGACCCAATATCATTAGTCATCAGGGAAATAACAAATTAAAACCACAATGAGACACTAGCATACACCCATCAAAAGGACTGAAATTAGGGTTGGCAACACCAAGCATTGGAGAGGACGTAGAGAGCAACCATCATTCTCAAACACTGCTGATGGAAGTATAAAAATGCCGTAAGCACTTTGGAAGAAAGTTTGCCAGTTTCTAATAAATTTAAGTATGTGCCTGCCTTTGACTTAGCCATCCTACTCCTATATATTTATCCAAGGAAAATGAAATATATGTCCACATACAGATGGACACCATAAGAATGTACATACATAGCCACTTTATTTGTAATAGCCCCAAATTGGGAACAGCCCAGATATATGAAAAAAAGAAAAAAAAATGTGGTATGTTCTTTTTACCGAAATACGCCAAAGGAACAAAGTGCTAATACGCTCAGCAACAGGGATGCATCTCACAAACATTATGTTTCAGAAAACAAAAAACAAAACAAAACAAAAACGGGGACGCCTGGGTGGCTCAGCATCTAATTCTAGACTTCGGCTCAGGTCATGATCTCAGGGTTCTGAGGCTGAGCCCCGAGTTGGGCTCTGTGCTCAGTGGGGAGTCTGCTTGAAATTCTCTCCCTCTGCCTCTGCCCCTCCCTCACTTACCCCTCTCTCTCTCAAATATTTTTTTTAATAAAGAAAAAAACAAGAAACAAAAACAAAAACCAACCAGACACAAAAGCATACAGGCTGTGTGATTCCATTTGCACTGAGTTCTGAAGTTGGCAAAACTAACTCATGGGTAAAAAAATGGAGCAGTGGCTGTCTCTGAGGTAGGTGAGAGGGGCTGACTTGGAAGAGGCATGAGAGAACTTTCTGAGGTGACAAAACATTTCATATCTTGATAAGGGTGTGGGTTACCTTGGTATATCACTTAGTCAAAATTACACAGTTAAGATGAGTGCATTTTAACATATGTAAATCTAACCCTAAAAATAACTATATAAAGAAATAATACAAAAGCTGGAAGAGATGGGAAGAGGGATGAGATATAAATGAAACAAGCGTGGCAGAATACTGATGCTCTTAAAGTTTAATGATAAATACACAGGGAAATGTTATACTATTCTATTTACTTTGTATATGCTTGAAATTTTCCATAATAAAAAAACTTCCACAAATGATTGCCAAATTCTCAGCATTTGTTAGGAGCACTAAAATATAAATAAGTGATTGGTTTGAGGCCAGATTACTGAACATCAGGGCCCAGTACAAAAAAGCAAATCTAATGATGTTTTTTCCCTTCTGAGAGACATTGCTGAGTCTTCTACCCCCTGCCCTAAAGAATAGAGTGTGAGCTCCCCAACATGACTTTCAAGATCCTTTATAACAAACTTAGAAACCCAGGGCAGCGTGTAGAGTTTTCTGTAACATTTTATCCTATTTACTACTTAGACCATCTCTGTGAAGGTTACTATCCCATTTTATAGGTAAAATAATTTATACCAATGAAGGGACCCAAAAAAGGTAAATAATAAGTGGCAGGGCATAGAAAAAATTTAAGTTTTAGACTCCTCCTTCAGTTTTTCATCTACTTTCTCTGTGGTAGGAAGAATTATAAGATGGCTGGTGGGATTCCAACCCCCTGCATTTTGCCCTATTGCAACACCCTTCTCGTGAATGTGCGCAGGGCCAGTGAATATGATGAGATATCTCTGACTACTAATCACTTGACCTTAAGTTAATGAAAAGGGAGAATGTCCTGAGCGGGCCTGATCTAATGAGGTGAGTGTCTTAAGAGAAGGTGAAGTGTCTGATAGATGCTCTTTTGTTGGCATCAAAGATGAAGTAAACTGACATGTTGTCGGTCACAGGGCCTATGGAGGGGCCATGTGGCAATGGCCTGAAGGTGATCTCTAATCGCTTAGAATGGTCTCAAATCAACGACAAGCAAGAAAAAGGTTCCTAACTATATAACCCTAAAGAACTGAATTTTGCCAACAACTATGTGAGCTTGGAAGAGACCCTGAAGCTTCAAGTGAGACAGAGCCCCAGCCAACTCCACAACATCAGCCTGGTGAGACTCTGAGCAGAGGACTCAGTTAATCCACAGAAACTTTGAAATAATAGATGTATTGTTTGAAGCAACTAAGTTTGCGGTCATGTTATGCAGCAATAGAAAATGAATATACCCTCCTTTCTTCCTTCTCCATCTATTTCTCTCAATGCTCCAGTCACTCTGAACTTTTCTTAGTTTCCTAATTAAAATATTACTTGCAATGAGTGTGGTTTTGCAAGGAATGGTCACTTTTCCCAAAATGCCCTTTTTCTTTTTTCTGCCTACTGAATACTACCCATCCTTCAGGATCCAGATGAACACATTCTCTCCTGGAAGCCTTGACTTCTCCAAATGGAATTCATTCCTCCCTGCTCTGTAGTCCTACCACATCCTGTTCTCTCTCTCTCACACACACACACAACTTAATCAACAGCAAGAACTTATATTATCTACTTAGAACTAGGATAGTGCTTAGAACCTAGTAGCCACGCAGTAAATAGTTAAAGGGTTAATATACCTATTGTTTTTCATTCAAATGCTTCCGACATTTAATCAATCTAACAAATATTGCTTTCCAGGTCCTCTTATAGCTGCTGTGAAAAATAAAAAGATTAGTAAGTCATGTTTCCTGTTTCAAACAGGAGGTGTAAAATGTGCACACCAACAATAATTATGAGAGGCAGAACATGATGTATGTCACATAAGACACTGGTCTGTGGGAGGTCTCAGGGAGGGAGAGAGCAGCTCCAAAAAATGGAAGGAGCATACATAGGTCTCCGGTTACATCTGTGTATTTTAGGGAACAACACTTTGCCCTCATTACCAAGGAGGCAGGAACAAGAATGGAAGAAAAAATGGCTGCTCTTATCTTTCAGGGGCTAGCTGAGAAGCACGCCTTTCCCAGCAATCCATAGTCCTCTGCGACCCGACTGGAGCACGCACACAGCTGTGAAAACAGCTAGAGGCAAAGTCAGGTCACAGAGAGGGAGAGGGTTGTTGAGCAATGTCAACTTCTCTCTAAGACCCTGTGGATAGCGGGGCCATGAGAGACGCTGAGCCACAAAGTCTTGCTTGATGTTGTGTGTGGTGCTACTCACAGCAGCGGGTTCAACTGTTGTTGGTGTGAAAACCAAGGAAAATGTCCCCGCAGCTGCTGATGTCAACATGCACAGCATCAGACACCCACATCCTGTTGCCTTACAATTGCACTAGTTGTCCTTTTACATGATATATCAAAGAGGATATGTCTTTTTTTTCCCCCCAATAGACGTCTTTCATTTTTCAGAAGAGAGATACGTGTTTGAGTCCTGCTAAAGTCTACTAAATGTGGGCCAGGCTTATCTCCTCTCTAATGCTTTACAGCTTGTGCCACATGCCAAATGGTAACTCAACACACTTAATCTTCTGGTATAAATTAAACACTCTCTTCTCTTCCTTCAAAAATTCTCATCTACTTAGTTTGCATCAGATAAACTTGCAGAGAATTACATAGAGTGTCTATAATATTAAAATCCACTTAAATTATAAACCAGTTAAACATTTTGATCCAGTTGCTTCTCTGAGCTTTCAAAATGTTGTAGATATAAAGTTATGATTATTCTTAACTTGGTTCCATGTTTTTGATCCATATCCACTTAGTTAACAGGGCTGAAATAATCATCAGGTCATTGGATCAACATAAGTACTCATATCGAGCTCTTTATTTTGAACTGAACATTTTTAGCCTTGGAGAGGAGGGTAGGAAGGAAAAAGAGTTCAAGATTTATTGGAAATAAACCGACAGCGGAAAAATTCTGTTTTTTTCTAGCTGGAATATTCCTTCTGTTCATACTTCTTTGAATCATTTATGGGCTAAATTGATAGTACCCTGGTTACCTCAGTAAGGGTCACAGAGAAGCACCTCGCTTGGCAGCCACCTCACTGTGGGACTTTCCAACACTTTTCCTGGTCTCTAATGCACTCATTGTAGTGATGATGACACATGTCTTGGCAAAATATCTCCGTGTTCAGAAGTAAAACAGCTCCAATGTTCTTGATTCTATTTTAGACTTGTACTAAAGTTATCTGCCCACCACAGTCTGACTTCTCTAAACCTCATCTAATTTTGTCCAGATTTAGTTTGGTTAAGCATATTAATTTGCTAGGATAAAGAGATAATATTGCCTTCTAGAGTTGAAGCTTAATATTAGAGATAATATTGTGTTAAGTCATACATTTCCAGACCTGGTGGTCTCCATTTAAATTGGTAAATGTTTATGAGGCTACCATTAGCTTTCTCACAAAATGTCATGCGGAACACGAGTTTTAAAAATATGCTCATAATTTGGAAGGCATCAAGGAGTGCTTACTAAATGTTCTGCATTTTATTTGTGTTGATTAACTGGTTTTAGCTTTTCTTAGTAGGCTTTTGTGTTGAACCATGGGCTAGCCAACCTAGATTCCAAAAGTCTGAAGATAATTTGTGATGGGGAAACAGGACAAATAAAAAACATATTATGAAAAATATAACAAGTTCCACAAGTTACTCTCTCTCTGAAAAAAATGCCAACATACTTGCATTCACCATACGTTAACATCCCTTTACAAGTATATACACCAAATGATAAATAAGTATTTTGAATTCTCCAACAGTGGTACTTGTTCACTTGTCAACAGTGCAGGTTTAGAAATGCTTATTTTTGCCTGAATAGGTGAGTTCATCACATTCTGTTCTTACTATTTTATTAAATGAATGAAAGTGAATAAATGAAAAGAATATTATGAATTATAAATGTTGTAAATCCAATATGATTAAAATAGATAAAAGTATGATGATAAAATAGCATTGAGTAGTTACTGTACTAAATCAGGCCAACTGTTCATTCCACTGTTAAAGTACAGAATTAAAGAATAGCAGAACATACTGGAGGTAGATCACAAAAGACTATTCTAATAGCAGATATTTACTCAAGAATATCATAACATTTAGTTTAGTCTCTGAAAATAAACTAGTCTCTATTCGACACTCATACTTTAGATTGCTGTGCTTATTTTCAGGAGTACATAATATACCAAAGAGAGCTACTAACTGTAGTTGTTCGAAAGATGGTGTTGGAAGTCAGACAGATCTGGATTGACTGACCTAGTGAAAGTTACTAATTATCCTTGAGTCTTAGTTTCCTCATCTGAAAAAGTTTAGTGTTTATGTTGTTTATGTTTAGAGTTGTTTATGAGGAACAAAAAATAACATATCTTTTTGGATATGGAAAGGACCTGTCATGGTACTGGTATGCAACAGGCTTTCATGAGATGCTAATTTTATATAAAAAGCTATATATCACATATGTACTAACTGTGGGCTAATTTCTGAATATATTCCCAAGAAAAATTGGAATGTATCTACTATATACTAAATAATGTGGTCCATCTTATGCTGGTAGGGTAGGAAATAAAAAGTATAGCCAATGCATTGGAGAAAAGGAGCTTCATCTGCTCTTACTGCCATGCCAGCACCCTTGAGAAAGCTCGTGGAGGCCCTTCATGCCCATCTGGGTGAGACCTACAGAGCTGCACCAGGCAAACATGCTCTGGCTCATCGCTCAGCCAACTCACCTGAATGAAAAAGAGGAAGCATCCTGTATTAGTCAAGTTTCTCCAGAAAAGCAGAATCAATAGGATGTGTATATATAAAAAGAGAGATGCATTTTAAGGAATTGGCTCTCATGATCTGAAGGCTGGCAAATCTCAAACCTGCAGAGCAGGCCAGCAAGCTGGAGACACAGGGAAGAGTGAATACTACAGCTCACGTCAGAAGGCCATCTGCTGGCAGAAGTGCTTCTTCCAGGATTCCAGTTTTTGTTCTGTTAAGGCCAGCAACTGATTGGATGGACCTCACTTCATTATGGAGGATAATCTGCTTTACTCAATGTCCACTGATTTAAATATTAATCTTGTCGAAAAATACCTTCACAACAACATCGAGAAAGAACGTTTGACCAAATATCTGGGTATCATGTCCTAGTCAAGTTGACACATAAATTTAACCATTACACCCTTCGTGAACACCATCCTCAACAGATGTTGACAAGTTCAGTGGCTCAGATTACAAGTTTCAGGGCCCAGCAGAAATGGACTCCAACTCTGACTCCAATATATCAGCTCTATGCAAACTGTTGATTTTCCAAACCTTATCTGTAAAACAGGAATCAAGATACTTACAGCAGAGGTTTGTTAGGATTAAGAAGAAAATGAAATGATGAGGTCGATGTGTTAAGAATTGTACCTGTCATACATTATGAATTCAATAACCAATTAGTACATTCTTCTGGTGAAAACAAAAAAAGAAGTCTGGTAAAAAGAACACAAGCCCACAAGATTTGTTGATGACTCTGCCTTGGTTAGTGCCTGGCCCATCTCAAATTATATTTCTTCTAAGTAATGCCTTTTTGTTGTTGTTAAAATAAAATAAATAAAACACTCCATTTACTACTTTGTAAAACGCACTTCCCACCCAGTTTGTCTTCCTGTATGTTTCCTCTCTTGTCTGTCTGCTCACTGCTGTTCTCTTCTGCACATTTTTGTCACGGGCAATTTCCAAGGATAGGTCGGTAGATGTTATAGGGATAACAAAGAAAAGGAAAAGCTTCCTGCACTTCTATCCCTGTAGGCACAAAATTAATCACACGTTCTCAGTAAAGAGGCTAAATAAGTCAGCTCCACACTTGAACTTGTTCTCCCCAAATAAATAGTTGAGATAGGAATATTGATTAATGTATTTGAACAGAAATGTATTAGTGCTTTCAAAAGAGGACTACTTTCTCCATTTCCATATAATTAGACCCACACCCACAGACCATACTACTGCTGGAGAACATCCTAGGAGTGGCACATTTCTGCACAGAGAAAGCAGTGGCTTTCATTTGCAACGCCAAACCTCAAGTTAACTCTGCAACAATCCATTCCCTATCCCGACCTACAGCCTCAGAAAACTATGAGTAACAGAGTAAAAAAAAAAAAAAAAATGTTTTAACTCTAGACTTTACCCAGTTTACTGTAATGGACATTGCTCCTAAATTAGGTAATTCCGATAACAGATCATGATTATTCATAGTAACCATGTAGTTTAAAATAACAACGGTGACTACCTCAACACCAGAGTCTCCTAGAAAATTTTATAAAGATCACAAGATCTGGGTGTGAGCCATTAGAGACTTAGAGTGTTGCAAATGTATTATTATGTGTGTGTAGCTTAAAGAACACTGAGTTAGGAGACTGACACCCAGGTTCCAGTTCTGGACCTACCGTCAATTGTTGATCTTAAATAAGTCAATTGACCTTTCCGGGCCTCAGCATTCATCCTAGTATTGGGATCCTTGCTAACGTTTATTGAAATATTGAAACTGAAAGCATTTTATGAATTTAACTTAAAGGCTAGTGGAAGTCGCTAGTAATAGGAGCTAACATTTATTGAGCACTTGGTATGTGCCAATTCTTAATTCTTTGTGTGTTTCTCATTTAATTTTCATAACAATAATCAGAAAGAGAAATTATTATTAGGCCCATACCATAGATGAGGAAACTGAGACTAATAAACATAGAGCAACTGGGCAAGTTCACAGCAACAGTAGGTACTAGAAACAGGCTTCAAATCCAGGCATTCGGGTTACAGAAGTCCGGACACTAATTTCTCCCATCTTCAAGGTTAGGACATGAGGACTGTTAACATTGAAGAACCAACACTGTTCATTTTGTAGAAGATGACACTGAGGCAAAGTGAATGTGAAGTTCACACCATAAAATACTAGACACATACAAGATGTTTCTCCTACTATTGATGTCAATGTTTTTTCTCTGAAGGGAGATGATAGCTAGGGGAATACTTAGGAAATTGTTAACCTGAATGGGATGTCAGAAACGGATAGGAAGATTAAAAGCCTCGGAACGGGAATGTTACAAAGACAGATTATGGGGCTGATGGAGAAAAGAACATGAGGGATACTGATAGAGGATACAAATAAGAAAAGGATATAGAATCTTACAGAGGTAAAGACTTTATTTCTTGGTTTGCTTTTTCCCTTGTATTATTCTAGAAGGAATAGCCAGAGCTGGAAAGTTCAGTGTAAGCTTTAAATCAAAGCTCAAATCCTTGCTTTATGTGGACCATGAAGCAAGACATAATCAACTTGGAGAATTTCCACTCCATGCTGAGATTAGTAAATGGGTCCTTTTTTTTAAATGGATATACTGTTTTGAGGCCTTTCAATATTTATCTGCCACCACAGATACAATGAGAAATAATAGGAAAATTAATGAGACAATGCTTTTAAGAGTTCCCTGACAAGTTTCAAAAGCACATTTAACTGTAGATGCTTATCTGTAATGAACTACAGAACTCTGGCAAGTGTGACTGGTTGAACCTTGTATATTGTGAACAATAGCTATAATAACACAATAGTTGATGACTTCCAAGGAAGTATTAGCCTTCATCTCGAATAATCTATCTTATATTTTGGCCAATTCATTTTGGAAATTTCTGTATTTTACATGTAGGTCAATAAAACATAGGTCTCAAAAATTTACTGAAATAAAGATTGGTTTCACTTTAAAACCTCAAAGGATAGGGATTATACCAATGCAATGTATTAAGCATAGAGAAAAAAAATAGGAGAAGTCTAATCACTTATAACATTAAAAATCTACCTTTTCAATTTTGTTCTAAATATTACAATCCAGGAAAAGATGAATTATTTGTGTTGGGTTATTTATTTCTTCAATTTTTAAAATAATGCCTTTCTCAATACTATCCTCAGGCAGAAGTACAAAAAAAAAGGAAGAAAAAATTAATTAAATTGCATAATAGTCAATAATGTTACAATTTTATGACTTAAAATAGTACATGAAAATAGCTTATTAAAAGTTCCCTTCCTTTTCAGAATTCTAATTTTTAAAAGGTAGCTAGCATTGGGCTCAGAAGACCAGAAACTAGGTTTAAGTCAAACTGACCCAGGGCTATAATCTTACTTCTTCTGACAGAGAAAAATAAGAGCATGGTAATCACTGGGGCTATTTCACCAAGAACAGTAGAGCTGTATTTATTACTATCCTAATGGAGACTCATTCCATGAGTGGTTTTGTTTATTTCTTTGAAGGTTTGACTCCTGGGGAAGGAGTCCCACTTGATCACTTCTGTACCTTTCTTGAAGTAACAAATATCCTATGCAATGTAAAGGCATAACTGAGAAGAATAACTACTGTTTATTGAACACCTACTATGGACCTGTAATCACATGCATTTTCTCATTTAATCCTCATAACAATATTTGGGAGGGCGTTGTTATATTCATTACACAGATGGGAAAAGAGACGTCAAGAACACACATAACTTGTTTAACGGTGGCATCTATCCCATAACTATTACAGTAATCATGCCTATAGTCATTATTATTAAAAAGAAATGGTTTGACCCTGGAATTCTGTTGTAGCATGAAAGCTAGAAGCTCATTATTTCACACAATGGAACATCTCATTCACTGAAACATTAACACCCATCTGTGATTTCGTGGAAGGTGAAAAACAGTTGTGGCAAACCAAGCAGGAATCTTAACATTTAGCCTTTCAAACACATACTTTGATATGTTTCCCGAAAATAGTAAACCTCAAAACTGTGCTTTAAAGAAAAAAGTCCATCCATGAAAGCCATAAATGATTGCCCTCAAATAGGAAGCTCTGCATGCATGAATGATCATTGGTCACTGTTTTTAAAAGGGAAATCTCCTTACTAAACATGCTTTTCAATCAGAACTGAACAACTGAGCAGGCAGTACAGTGGGAAGGACTGATTTCCAGAGAAATCCTGATGAAGAGTTGCCATTGAATAATGGACTCTGTGCCTACGACATAATTTGGCTGTTTAGAGTACTCTTGCCTCAAACCTCCATGCCTTTCCCTGGAGGTCGGTAAAGAGATGGGATAGCTTCCCCTTTGAGAAGACTAAAATAAAAATTAACCTAATTTGAGAATAAGAATAGAAGTAAAATGATTCCCAATGAACCAGACGCCATTTTAAAATAATGGCTTTAACCAGCCTGACATGAAATATGTGGCATGTCGTGTAAGCTTCTTTCCTAATGACAAGTGCAGCACCATCCGCCACGTCCCTGAACCCATTCCTTCCTTTTTTTTTTGTTCCCAAGCATGTACCTCCTCTGTGCCAAATGTCTCACTATATCCACTGTTAGTCTCACTAAAGCCATTGGGCACTTGTTGTTTCTTACCATTTTAAAAAAAGCTTTATGAAGAGAAAAGGTATTTTTTAAAAACTAAGATCGATGATATTCGTTCACACACACATACACAAAGCAAAAAAAAAAAAAAAATTAATCAAAGCCTTCCTGTTTGCTGCTAAGTGTTAGATTAGCTGATGAGACTGTTTTGTAATTCTATCTAATGCTTTTACAAAAGATTTTTAGAAGTCCATTCTTTCCTAAATCTTAAGAATAAGCAATTATACTTTTTTTAGAAAAGCATAACTTGCACGAATCTGTTCAAAAGAAGAAACTATAGAAACATTTAAATCCTTCTTTTATAAAAAAAAATCCTGCTTCCAGAATATATTTAAAACTTAATTAAGAATGTTCTGTTTAGGGGCGCTTGGGTGACTCAGTCGGTTAAGCATCTGCCTTCAGCTCAGGTCATGATCCTGGGGTCCTGTGATGGAGCCCTGCGCCTGGCTCCCTGCTCAGTGGGGAGTCTGCTTCTCCCTCTCCCTCTGCCCCCTGGCTCGTGCTATCTCTCTCCTCTCTCTCAAATAAATAAATGAAATCTTTAAAAAAATTAAAAATAATTTTAAAAAAATAAAAAAAAATTTATTTCTATTTAGGATCATATTTGAATGTATGTTTTAATATCTCAATTTCTGAAAAGGGAATATGATGTTTAAATCTTGGCCAATAGCTCAAAAACTATTCAGAAACACACTAAGTCCTAGAAGTGCCCGCCACATTACACCCATTCCCAACAAATTGTTTCATGGAGGTTAGCAAGATACTTGCAGGAACAAGACCTTGTCTCATTGAGCCTCTCTAAATTCTACAATTCCTATGCTATTTTCATTTTAATCAAAACAAAATTTGCCCTGGTACAGCACAGACCTCAGGCACCACTCCACTGTTTCATGGAGCAGATGTTTTGGAATTCACATAATGACAGACAGACTTCCTTTATGAAGGTTTTTAGAATGAAGGCTTTGGTCAAACTGGCCATGCCTGTATTAAAACCTTTCACTCATCAGGACAATATTTGCATTTCTGCACTTATCTCATGGCAATCTCATCTTGATAGAAAATCAAGTTTCTTTGAACTTAATTGCATACCCCCCGTGGTTTTTTTTTTTCAAATTACATTCCTAATATTTGGAACATTGAGTCATCAAGACTGCACTTAGGGCTTAACTTTTTTTTGAGCTATCATCTCAAATAATAGGAAAATGGGGAAGTAATGTCAATAGAAATACATTATAAAACTAAGAACTTTAAATAAATGGCACCCCAGTCTCTAAACAAGCAACAGACACAAAAAAGGTAACCTTTCCTAGGTTAAACTCTAGATGACCCCCGGAGGGCATCCATGGCATAAAAGGAATATCTGTCTATTGGGTGCCCTTAAGAACGTAGGACAAGCCATTCCCTCAGTGTCTAGGACTGATACCCACGTACTTCCTCGAGAACCAGGCAGACCAGTGAGCCCAAGCCCTCCCAGAATTCTTGGCCAGGATTGTTGATAAGATTGTTGGGAATTTGGATATTTTTTTGTAATCATGCTATTGCTAATGTTTACTAAGCCCGGCCCATCCAGTTCCAGGGTGTGAGATATTTTCAGGAGCACACTGACTAGATGCAAACACTAAAGTACCATTTAAATCCACTAAATGCCACCTAGGTCTGTGCTTTCAAAGTAAACATCCCCTGTTTCCATCTTTGATTTCACTGACCCTAGGGAGGGGCAACACATGGCCTTTACAATAAAAAAAGTCTGTATTCAGTCTTCTTTGAGAGTTGGAATTCAAAATTTTCTAAATATTTCTACCTAACTTTAATTCCCATTACCCCAGTAGACTCAATAGACATTACCCTGATTTTACCCAATTCCAAAGAGCAAATGTATGGGGCTATGTTCCTGGAGCTGAGTATGTATATAGAAGGAACTAGAAATGCCAAAGGTAATTTGCTACTTTTAACTCTTCTCTGGTCATAAAATAGCTATCTTTAAAACTTGCTTGAACAGGACTGGTATCCTTGAAATTTTGCCATTTATCTGTCCAGAGAATGGGCTTTCATTTGACTGCTGGCTTCCAGAGTTTTCTCCCAACAAATTTCTACAATATGCATATTGTCATGTTTGCACAATATGAGTTACAGGAAATTAATGCATAAAGACACACTCCATTTCTTAAGGAGGTGACAATTTAATCGGAGACAATTTAACCCCACCTGACAGCTATTATCTGTGTGCCACTGGCCGTCCAAAGGTTGCATTTTATGCAATCTCAGGGGATTTCAAGTGGGAGAGATTTTCAGAGGAATACTTCCTGGCTGGTAAAATGATGCTTAAGATAACTTTTACTGTCTACAGCATGATTACAAGAAAAAGAGTTTTACATCACTCAGGTTAATTAGATACTTGCCTCAGTCTTCCTATGGAATTTCTAGTTAGGTAAGCAGTCCTTGGTAGCATATGTCCTATCAGAACCAAATTTAACCTTCACAAGAAAAGGGAAATCTTTAAATAATAAAAATTAATCTTGGCTTTCTAATGTATATGCATAGAGCATAGAGTAATAAAAAATATAGTAATAAGTAAAAGATGGGAATTCTGGGTTCTAACCTGCCATGAATTATGACCCTAGGCAAGTTACTAGACTTCCTTATTATCAGTTTTCAAGGGAAAATTACAAAGGCTTTGAAAGCAGAAAAGTCTAAATTTGAATCTCATCTCTGCCCTGGATTAGCATGGCAAACTTAAACAAGTTCAAAGTGTATCTGTTTGCTTTCTAATTTTTACTATGGTGATAACAGGGACTATCTGAAAGAGTTGTTTTACGAATAAATGAGATAACATATAAGGTTCCTAACACCAATAGCACTCTAAATATATGTTAACATATTTATATGGTTGAGAAAATCTAGATGAAAACATTTTAAAGAATTTATAAGATCATTCAAATGTAAGAGATTATTATTATTTACAGCCTATGCTTAATAACTAAAAATTTATAGCAATAGAGAAGAATATTCTTAGCTGAGAAGTATTAATAATGTTAAGGCTGGAAATATATTTTCAATATCTACTGCCAATCTTATTCACCTTTTGCTTTTAAATGAGATGTTTTACCTTGATTAGAACAGCCATGAGAAATTCAGTATCAGCCTACATTTCAGAAAACATAATGCTATACCTTGCAATTCTTGACAAATCAGCCTCAGACAACATAAATGGCAGCATTATGTACCTGCATTTATAATGGGATTTTAAATTTCACTTTAATAACTGATGTCTTCAACACAGACATTTACACATAATTCTAATCATTGGTACATGTCCTGCTATGGGACTGTGGTTGGTGTTTGATCTTCAAGGATGACTTTCATAAGATCCTTACTACGATTTTTGGTCTGAATAAATATATATAATCTGAATGTATGTTATATATATATTCATACTATATGTATATATACTATTTCATATAGAGAGAGAGAAAGTGAGTCAAGACCCTCTTGCTCTTCCTGATAAGCAAATCACTTCATATTATAATATATAAAATATATAAAATTCTGGGTTATAGCCAAGCTTGCAGGATCCAGGAAACCTTCAGAATTCCATATTTTTATATAATTTTGATTCATCCCAGTCCTAATTGCTTCTATTTCTAGTGTTCCAACTCCATTCTTCTCATCTTCAGCCATTACAGCCCACAAAAACTCCGAAAAGCTTTCTCTCACCGAAACTACAGGTGTTAAAGACAGTAGTATTTAATAAAGGTTTTCCCTTCTAGATGAATTGAAAGGAAACTCTCAAAAAAAGGAAAAACCTCCACAATGAATACAGGCAGCATGCCAAAGTAGTTTGTGAAAGCCACGGGAGCATAACTAAGCCTCTAATTGTGGAGATCCCCATTATCAACTCTTCAATAGACAGGACAGTATCCTAAGTGTGTCATCCGTCTGCAATCTATTTTATTAAAAAGAACATCATTGGTGAGGTTGGATGTGGCTCAACGGGTGCCAGAATGGAATTATATTCAAATCTCTATTGAGTACCTATAAGGAAGTCTCTTTGCTAGGTGCTATGAGAGACAGAAAGATGAATAAGTCAAGGAAAGCTAGACTTAGCACAATTAGCTATTGTACCAGGTACAAAGTGGCCCTATCAATAACTGTTCTTTTAGTGACTGTATTATTGCCAGTGTTCTGACAGAAATATAAACAACACACTAAGGACCACAGGAAAAATGAGGTGCAGGTCCTGGAAGATCAGGATGGAGGCGGCATTTTGGACTGAGACTTGGAGAACAAGTAGCATTTTAACAAGGAAAGATGGAATGGAGGGAAGATGTGCCAAGGCAGGAAAGTGAGAGAGTCTGTGCCCACATGTGCCCTTTAAATGGTAGCCTGACACTGTTGCTTTATTTCGCAAGCTCCATGTGTCGCTAGGGAAAAAATCTAACCTTGGCTCTGACTGTTAAAACTAAAGATGATTTGTCTTCTGATTCAATCAAGCTTCTTTGAGTTCCAGCCTCCTCCTGTACCAACTAGGGATTGTAACTCACCCCATGAAAAGATGTCTGAAGATGGTGTGCTTAGGACAGACAGTGCCCAGCACCTATAAGGCCCCCAATGAGCTGTAACAGCATCAAATCCAGGAGCAGCAGCTGCCGCCTGTCTGAAACATCAGATTTGCTTCCAAAGAATAATTGTGGAAATGCCTACACATAATCAAAGCAACTATTTTTTTCTTTGAATTCAGCTTAGCCGTACTCTCATGGTAATTTTATTTTTTTAGGCTTTTTTTTTTTTTAGTTTTTTTAGATGTCCTCTCAAGTTAAAGGGAAACATAATGTTCAGTTTGTGCTCTCAGAATCTCACAAGCATCTTTGAACTCAGATCAACTGATACACATCTTAGAGATTAAAACTTAAAACTTTGTCTTCATGATTCATGTAACACAAAGATGGCTTCGTCTGATATTAACCTGTGTTACAATATTCAACCGTGGTGTTACGTTTCAGAGAACTTCGGAAAAAGGTTTTCACTAACAAGTATGTGTGGTATATTTTATAGAATGAGATAATATTTTAAAAATATATTTATAAATAAACTCACAAAATATGTAGACTCCAGGCTTGGCTAAAATGTTAGAGTATGAAATACATAATCTCAAAATGGCAGAAACTGGATTGCCAAGGCATTCTCTGATTCATTGTTTAGAACAAAATGGCACTTTCATTATTAAATGCTTGCAAACATAATAAGCCATACGTCAATTGTTTCATATGCATGTAAGTATATAAACCAAAATGGATTGTTTTGAAAACTCTGACATTTATTTGTCAATCAAAGGAGTACTTAGAATTCAACCTAGAAACTGGTAAATATAAATCAAATGTAATAGCTACAAGTGGGAAATTTAAATTTAAAAAAATTTAGTAGGTGACCATAATAAAAAAAAATCCTTTTTTATTAAAAATATCCTTTTGAATATTGAATGAAAGTTTGAATGAAAGAACCAAAATTCACTTAGACATTCTCAAAGTATAGACAATAAAAGAAGATGGTGTATATCCCCCCACCCTTCAGAATAATTTGCTATCTTTTGGGGATGACTGTCAGGACATATTTACACAGTGGCAGGAAAAAAAAAAAAAAGTAGTAGTCAAGCATCTGAAATTACTGCTACACCCATAATTGAGAACAATAATGCTTACTATGGGTAAGACATCTTGACTAAATGTGGTGATTTTCTCCATTTTGTCAAGTCTTCAACTTCCCCTGATTGGAGATGCCACTTGCCCTGGAAGCTTTGGCCAAAGGACAGGAGATTATAGAACAGGATACTGAATGCATCATGTGAAACAAAGGAAAAGCTTATCAGGGTTTTTTTCTGAGATATCCTTTGATTATGAAAACAGAAAGAAATCTTGAATCTGAAAAGCCTTAGTCAATAAAGAAAGGCCTATACGTTAAGATTAGTTTTCAAAACAAGATTGCTTTGTCTAACTGTGGAGTCTACCAACACACACATATATTTCTGCGAATTAATACAAAAGCAAACCCTACCATGCTTAGTAGTTTAATTTCTTCCTTTTTCAGAATTACTTTACATTAAAAGGTATAGACAGAGTGGTTTCTGCCCCTTGCTGTTGATGCTCACACTGAATTACTTTGGAAAGATTACAGATCATATTAATTAAAATCTCAACAGCAACTATCATCTATATGGTATCTTACAAAGTGTTTGCTTCTCTTATCTCATTTAGTTCCAGAAACCCCATGAGTAGGTGTTGTTATCATTCCTAATGTACAGATGAACCAGAAATTTGGAGAGGTTAAGTGACTTTGCCAAGGTCATATGCTCTGCTGGCACTGGTAAGCAGGACTCTGTCCCTGGATCTATCTTCTCCTAAACCTCTAATGAGCTTCCACATAAGAGTTTCATATAAACTCTCTGCCCTCATACAACCAACTTTTGAAGGTTTGTGAAAAGTATTTTGGAATATATAGATTATACTTGGGAATTCCTGTTCTTTTTTCATCAACTAAGTCATTGTCCCCTCTCATAAAGCAAATCAAGATTTCTGAGTATCCAAGAATTACTGACAAGGTTATTCTCAAATAAAAGACTTAGGGAGAGATATTCTAATAAAACAAAATTAAGTTTACTTCTTCTGCCTGTTATCAGTCAAACATCAAATAGCCAGAGTGGTATGAACCCCTATACTCAAATAATGAGAGCAGATGTTCTAAATCTGCTTTGTTCAACGTAGGAGCCACTAACCATGTGTGGCTATTAAAATTTAAATTAATTTTAATACATTAAACAACATAAAAATGGCAGCTCGTCAGTCACACTAACCACATTTCAAGGGCTCTATAGTCACAAGGGGCTAGTGACTATTGTATTGGCACCACAAATAAAGAACATTTCCATC
The DNA here is from genome assembly GCF_002007445.2 of Ailuropoda melanoleuca. Taxonomy (NCBI): domain Eukaryota; kingdom Metazoa; phylum Chordata; class Mammalia; order Carnivora; family Ursidae; genus Ailuropoda; species Ailuropoda melanoleuca. The sequence continues at coordinate 62,771,686 of NC_048232.1, forward strand.
ATTAACGAAAATGCTATTGGACGGTGCTGGTCTAAAGTGTAGCTGTTGTTACCCCTGTCAGCCTGCTTCTTTCTCAAGCAACTCTAGCTCTATGAAGCTGTCCCCGAGGATGAGTAGCACCAAGGGTGTGTGTGTGTGTAAAATGAACCATGATTCTATTCTCCCCCAAAATGCTAGGAAAACCAGCAAGTCACAAATAAACACAGACTATTGATGTGGCTTCTCTTGATGTGGGAAGAGACTCAAATCTCTATGTTAATATCAGTCAACCCTCAAGACAAGTTTGGCAATAAACTGTTATATGAACAGAGCTGTGTAACAGGATAAAAAGAGGGCTAAAGAGAGCATCTCTGTTTGGGTGGGTTTGTGGATAGGGAGATCAAATGAGACAGATTAGCCTTTGGAGATGGACTAGGTGGGGCAGCAACAAGGAGACAGCCTTCCCCATGAGAGAGGCCATGCAAAAAGCCAGAAGCGTCTCGGAAACACCCAGGGAATATGTTCCCTCACCTCCACCTGGGGAGTTTCTTTAAGGAACCAGATGGTTACCTTGGCTGAGAAAGTGAATATAGGGAAAAAGATGAAAAACTCAGTAGAAAGGGCTGAATATTGTTCTTATTGAATTGTCTGCCACAGATGGCCAGACATTCCTGAAGTTTTAAAGTAGGTTACTCTGAAGAGGCAGTGGTTTGGGGAACTGGAAAGCATTCAGGCCAGAATCCTCCATCTGCCACTTCCTACCTCTCTAGCATTGGTCACATTTAACCTTGATGGGCCTTAATTTCCAATTGTATTCATTCTACAGATGGCTAACCATGTAGAAGGCAAGGTGCTTGCGGAGGGTGACAAAGACTAATCAACAAAAAGAAGTCACACAAATAGATAATTAGCATCTAATTCCATTAATGCAGTGACAGACATATGTAGAGAGTAAGCACAGGCCTGGGGCGGTTTCCAAAGTCCTGAAAGACTCTGTGGTGTTAAGTGGTATCTGAGCTAAACTAAAAACCATTAAGGACAAAGAGCAGTTGGGGAAGGAATAGCTGGGGTTAATGGAGAGAAGAGGGCATGAATAAAAGAATGGAAGAAAATAGACAGATAGAAAGATACAGATATTTATAGCATTTATATTGATATTTTGAAAATCAGATACTGTCCCATGGTGAAGGGAGAGAGACATTTATAAAACAAGAAAACACTCTATGCCTGAACAGGTTAAGAGTTAAAGTAAAAGTAGTGAAAAATTATTGCTTAAAAAAGAAAAAAACCCAGAGTGACTGGAGATACCAAATAAATTCTTTCCACTAAGAAAAACCTTTTCTTTCTTTTCCTTCTGCCTCTGCCTTTGTGTTTTATTTACATCTGCACAAGACAGTTGAGCAACTGTAATCATAGAAACTCCCCTTTCTGGTCAGACAGGTTGCACCAGTGAATCTCTGATAGCAGACACAAGAGGCTGGCTCTTTCAGATCTCACCAGCAACCACCAGTCCTGCACATCCAAGGTTTTCCTTCCACCAGCACTGGAAATCCCTCTCCCATTACTCTTAAGATTGAGGCTGGACAATGACCTCTCTCACACGGCCTGTTTGAACGATTGAGAGAGAAACTTCCTTTGATTTCCTTTAGATTTAAATACTAATCAGAACCTACAGACTCATTACTCACCTGATTCTGATTCCAGACATCTCTTGAGGCTCCAGTTTTTGGTGTCTAGATATCTTTTACTTGGAATCCCAGGGTCCCTGGGTGATGTTCAGAAAAGAGCAACTCACTGTCTGACCCCTAGAGAGATTAGCATGTGAGAGTCCTCGATCCATTCCCCGAGGGACTGTTCTTTCTGGAGGCGAGGGGCCAGATGAGGTACTCTCATAGAGAGATACATCCTGTCATCTCTGTTTAAATTTTTTTATCAACAACAACAAAAATAAAAACTGAAAAATACTCATTTCTGATACTATTTGCGATTGGTTATTTTTGATACTTAAACAACAACACTTCAGGCTTCCTGAAACTGTTCACAAGTATGTGGATTAAAAGAAAGATGCGCATATTCTCCTGGGTAGGGAGGTGTGGAGGGACAAGGTCTGTGATCATCATCACAGCTCTACTCTCCCTGCTGCCACTGGCCCAGAAGAAACAGAGGCTGATCAGCATCACATTCACACGTGGGGAGGGGACTTGGGTCTACACAACAAATGTCAGCAACCATGGACCCCCAGACCAAATCGAGCCAATCACCTGTTTTTGTAAATGAAGTTTTACTGCGACACAGTTATACTCATTTCGTTGCATATCATCTCTGGCTGCTCTCTTGCTGGGAAAGTTGAACAACTGCAACACAGACCATGCGGTCCACAAAGCCTAAATATTTACTATCTGTGCTTTTACAAAAAAAAAGAAACTTTTGACTTGATGCAAGGTAAAGCAGAGACATGCATAGGAAAGAGTGTCCTCAAAAGTTATCATGTTTTAGTTCATTTAACAAACACTCAGGGTTCCAGGGTCCTGGGATTACAACAGGGAACAGAGCCACTAGTCTTTTGCTTCGAAAGCTTACAGTTGTCTCAGGTTTTACTGTAATGGTCCCTGTTTAGTTTTTTTTTTCCTTCCGTTCATTAGAGGGCACAGACAAGTATTATAATATAGTAACAGGCATAGAATAGGGTATCAGCTAGGGTTACTGAATAAAATACAGAATTCACAGTTAAATCCAGCAAATATGTACTAAGTTGAAATAGTAAATATGAATGAAGCCAAATGCTGTAAAATTATTCTCTCCCTGAATGGTGCATCAAGAGAGGGCCAAAGAGACATGTTCAATGGATTTAGTGTTTTTATCTCACTATCAAGGCAACACAGGTAATGATGGATAGAGAAGATGGACTTTAAACATTAGGACAAAGCCGTCTTTAGTGTGAGATATATGTGTCATGCTATTTTAAAATGATGCTGGGGTGCCTGAGTGTCTCAGTTGGTTAAGCACGTAATTCTCAATTTCAGCTCTGGTCATGATCTCAGGGTTGTAAGATCAAGCCCCACATTGGGCTCTGCACCCAGCGTGGAGTCAGCTTGAGATTCTCCCTCTCACTTTCCCTCTGTGCCCCTGTGCCCCCCCCCACTCTTCATGCTCTCTCTCTCCTTGCCCCTTTCCCTATCTCTCAAAAAAAAGTGATATTAACAATTGTTCCATTTTTTAAAAAAATAATAAAAAGGAGTAATATTTTAACAATATTTAATAAATAATAAAAAGGAAGAAGAAGAAAAGAAGATTCTTTCCTCCTTTCTGGTAGGAGGGAGAAAAGGAGAATCTGTACGTAGTACACAGGAGAAAAAAACCAAGTTGAATAATTCATGAGTCTTGAGAAATGTAAGGAGTGCTCATGTGTACAAGTATATATCTCCACTAAAAAGGCCTGGCTTAACAAATCTGGGCTCTTAGTCTTGTGATAATAAGAAAAGATAATGGGAGGGAGAAAATCTGGAGGTGGTTGAACTTGTCACATATCTATAAAATCTAAACCCAGAGTGTTCTCATGGGCAGAATGGAAACCCAGCACCATGGCAGGGAGTCCTGCACAGCCAGTCCTTAAAGACAGAGACACTTGCAAGAGGATGCATGGCTTTTGCTGTCTGAATAGATGACAGCATTAATCCTTCTCATCAAACTTCATGGCAGTAGCAGATATTTAACTCACACACAGAGATAATATATAAAACCAAATAGAGAAGGACTTTGTCGTGGGCATTTTAAAAATCAAACCTGGACTGTATTAACTAAGTCTTAAGCAATCCCTAAATTTAAAACACAAGGGAGAAGTAGCTTGTTTTCAGGTCACCCCTTGAAGGGCCTTCATCGGGGCTTCAGTTTGTCACAGTAGCAGACTGCATATTTCTCCTCCCAAGCATTTCCCAAGAAGGATTTTCTGATTTGTTACACATGTTCCCATTCATTGGTCCAGTGCCCTGGCAGAACCAGAGATTTTAAACTTGTCTGGAAACGGGTTTCATAATTCATCATGCATACCACTCTGCTTGGCGCCAAGAGCAGTGGCCTGATCCAAGTGCATGCTCTTGGACATTCACGGTTGACTAAAGGGACCAGATTTTTGATAAACTAATGTAGGACAAAGTGAAGAGCCTCCTGGCACTGCCCCTGTGGCTAGGATGGAGAAGGGAGTGAGGCTGTGGTGAGTGGGGGCTCCCCGGGATGGGTGTCCCGTGAGACAAAAGTGACTGTGCTGGCTGAGGAAGGTTGCTCCCTGCATCAAGGGAGGGTGTGCTAGAAGACTGGGGAGAGGCATAGAAGACAGGAAGAAGGGAAAAGGGGAGCCTGGTGAGAGAGCAAATGTTCCAGGACAGATCATTTTGGAAAACACGGTGCCTGCCAGCCAGCCCAGGAAGTTCATGTTGAGGGCCATCCTCAATCTAGGGCATCCATTAACCTTGGCTTTGACAAGGCTGGGGAAGGGAAGAGATGGAAATGATGCATGGGGGCCCACATCATGCTAATGTTCTCTGAAAGTGCCAATTTGTCTACAGAGGTAAAATATTCTGAAAAGTTTCCCATTTCTACTGTGTTCATAATGATTTCAGCAGTGAGCCATCTGAATTCAAAATTAAGATTTACTTTGTTTGAAATGTTTCACCTTAGAAAGATAGAACAGACTCATAAGAAAGGAGTATGTTTAACTATTGTTGTTAAATCTAAGTATTCAGTCAACCTTCTTCTCCTGCTGAATATTCAAATTGGAGAGCCACAGAGGACAAAGAGAAAAATAAATACATTTCTGATTAGAAAATGCAAATTAATGCCTGCATTCTGCCTAAATTCCTTCAATATATCCTTTTAGTTGTTTTCTTTCATTACCACCTAACTGGGAAACTTATGTCATTTTTTTGTCAGTAGGTGAGTAGGAGTCTCTTTGGAAATTTCCTCATTTAAAAAAATTGTACTGATAATTAAAGAAATGCAAATTAAAGCTACAGAATAACAATTCACCTATAAAAATGGTAAAGACCCAAAACACAGATCATTCCCCAAGCTGGTATGATTGTGACAAAACAAAAACGCCATACAGTTTGGATGGCCTTATTAACTGATAGCACAGTTTGGAAGGACAAAAATTTTAGAAATTTACCTACTCTAAATCCTTTTGTCCCATGAATTTTGCATCATTGGATCTACTCCTCAGGGATAGTGGCCCAAATGGTCAGACAAAGATGTTCACTACTGAATATTTCTCAGGTATAAAGAACTAGAAATCATTAAAATGTCCACTGTGAGAGAACTGACTTAAGTTAGGGCATATCCTTTCAACAAAAGTTCTAAATAGTCATTAAAGGAACAAACTACATTTACATAGTTTGGCATATATCACGATATCATACAACCTTTGAATATATTAGATGGGCAGCGAGTCACAGAACAGCATTATAATATGATGATGCTAATCTTATTTTAAAAAACATATCAATGGATAAGTTTCATGAATATTTTATAGGATTGTTATCCAAAGGAAATATTTGGAAGAATTTACAATAATGTGTAAGCAATGGCTACTTCTGGAAAGGGGCAGGCTGTGTTTGGTAGAGATGGGAGATTTGTACTTCCTCTTCTAACTACACTACATTTTTTCCTCTTTTTTAAATAGGTTTGAATTCTGTCGTAACTCAAAAAAAAGTCAATATATTTGTTTAGATATTTTAATTAGCTTTTTTTTCAGGAAAATCCCAGGATTTACAGATTCCTCCAAGTAAGTCTCATATCTGAAAAGCATAAGGTTTATCATTCAGCTCTGATCTTGCCACTTTCTAGTGATTTTTTTTTACCCCAGGTTCCCCAAAATCCTAGAATCCATAGCATCCTCTCAATTCAGCTCCTCCCATCCCCGCTTCTTTCCCTCTATCAACATCAGACACAAGTTTTAGGGACTTATACAGAAAGCAGTGTAAAATTCCTGTCCTCACTTCCAAACTCTCACCTTGGAAAAACTCTGCAAATGTCATCTCCAATGGTAAAAGTTGAAGATCTACCATTCCATGAGAAACACTGTCGAATCTTAAAATAGTAGAACCAGAAGGCTAACATTATCCAGTTAGGTGGTTCTCAACCTCTTCTGCACAATAGAATAGCCGGAGGGGGTTTAAAAGCCTACGGATGCTTGGGCTACCAACCGAAACCAAGTCTATTTTGGATGCATAGCAACCACTGAGGCCCTTATCTAAACCTTATCAGAAAGATAAGGACACCTAGTAGCAGAGAGCACGAATGACTTGCCAAAGGTCATCTGCGTGCAGGTTAGATGATGTGTTACTGACAAGGTTTTAATTGCTTGTCTAGGATGCATGGTAATGAGTAACCCAGAGAGTGAAATTAAGCATAAACTTGTTATTAAAATTAAAAAATCAGAAGATTTATTTTTTGATTCTAAGACATATATTGCTTGAAAAGCAGCATTATTGATGACATTTGCTCATGTCAGTCCAACATTTTAAAAAATAGATCTCATGCTGCCTTCAGAGTAAGTAAATAACTTCTCAGAACATTGTGTCTAAAAAAGTTTAATTGCCTTAATTGCTTGCATCATAACTCATCAGCCCACCAAATGCATTGATAGGAAGGCTCAACAGCAGATTTAAATGTCTTAATAAAACTACACTATAAAAACCTATCTCTGGTTATGGCTCAGCATAAATTAGGTCAGAAAGGAATTCTTAAAATCATCCCCTTACATTTAAATCCAGGAAGCCACCAAAAATGTATTAAATTCCCACAGGTATTCATACACAAGACTTAAGTTTTTAATTGTTCTGCAAACAAATCCCAGGACATTCCTAATTATTATGAATATTTTTAAGAAGCTCTTTTCCATTCAGAAATGATATTTGTATCTCAACCTTTTAATCAATGAAGAATTTGAATTCACACTGTGAAGACACCCATCCCCACCACCCATATACACATCACTGTTGCACAGCTCAGAAATTCTAATTGTTCAGCTTTCCCTTTAAAGGACTTTGAAAGCCAGAGGCTGCTATTGACTGTTTTCAGGCAAAATTCTAAAATTTCCACTGTAGTAGTCCCAGCTTCAAAATCTCAGATACGTGCTCCACAAAGCCTGTGCCACAGGAACACTCCTAGTGAACTAATGAAAAAAAGGTAGAATTAAGAAGAAAGACTCTAACCCTATCTAACTCTTCGGCTATCTTCCATCAAATATGTCCTTGGGGTACCTGGGTGGCTCCGTCAGTTAAGCCAGCTCAGCTGTAAGTCATTTGTTAGTTTCAGCTCAGATCATGATCTCAGGGTCCTGGGATGGAGCCCTGCATTGGGCTCTGTGCTCAGGGCAGAGCCTGCCTAAGATTCTCTCTCTCCCTCTTTCTCTGCAACCCCGCCCCCCACCCACATGCTAAATAAATAAATGAATGAATAAATAAATAAATGAATAAAATCTTAAAAAATATATACCCTTAATCCAAACATGGCTTGAGCTAGGACTAAGGTCATAACACATGAAAGAATGAAACTTCATGGCACAAGCATAGTACACTTAGTCGTACACAGAGATCAGAAAATCAGTTTCTAACAACAGACTTGATGAGTATGAATCAGCCATTCTAAAAGTACAGGAAATACTTTCATCTCCTGATGCTTCTTGTTTTTTCAGAGAAAATATCGATCCTAATGAACTTTTCAAAATTCCCCATAAACAATGTAAACAAAGCTAGATTCCATCTTTAAACAGTACGTACTTGTAGTTTCCCCTTTTTTGAATGGAGAGACTTTAATCGCCGCCCTGGAGAATCCATTATCTGGCCGTTGTGTTATTTCTAAAATTCACTGTTTTTGTTAATGCTACATGAGGAAACAGTTCATTTTAAAATGAGCTTCTATTGGTGTATTTGGGGCAGCCTCATTAAGTCTTCCAGAACTTTAAATTCTCCATCTTTTACTTTTCGTTCAATAATATGATAAATCCTGTGGATCTTTGCCTGAGCTAGACAATATGACATTTATTTATTCAAAAACATTTCGCAAGAACCACTTTAAAAAGTTTTTAAACTCCTTAATAATATTATCCTAATCCATCATGTTGCTTGCTATTTGCATAGTCATTTCATTGGATAGTTTATGATAAATGGAAGTGAAAGGATTTTCTTACACTGCCATTTTTCACAAGACTCGCTTTCTCACTAGAACATTAGCAATGGTTTCCTCCTGAGACCTCTTCAATTGGTCCCAACTTTCTGAAGAGACATGGGGCTGCCTCAGCAGACCGCTGATCTTGTATACTGATCTCTGTCTTTCTCTACTCCACTGCCCTCTCACATTGACACCCCGAAGACTTCTGGAAAAAAAATGGTCACAAGGCTTCACATTCAAGTCTGTGCAGCCAAGAGCACAAGTGGGCAAGATTCTGTCACACCCAAAGCTTCTAAAGTCACTGAATTTGTACTTCTTCTGTTACCTTTCCCAAGTACCTTAATGACTCTAACAAGACCTGTCCAAATTTCCCAGAGCATATTCATCAATAGGTCATGATTATTATGGGCTGAATGGTATCCCCTAAAAATTCCTATGTTGAAATCTTATCCTCCAGTACCTCAGCATATGACTGCACTTAGAGATAAGGTCTTTAAAAGTAATTAGAGAAATGTGGTCATAGGGGCAGGCCCTAATTCAATACGGCTGGTGTCCTTATGAGAAGAGGAGATTAGAATACAGGCTTGCACAGAGGGAAGTCCATTTTAAGCCAGAGAGAAGACAGCCATCTACAAGCCAAGGAGACAGGCCTCAGAAGAAACCCTGCCAACACCTCGATGTCAGACTTCTAGCTTTCAGAACTATGAGAAAATAAATCCCTGTTGTTTAACCTTCTCAGTCGGTGGTACTTTGTTACGGTAGCTCTAACAAACTAACACAAGCAATTTTCCCTAACTCAAGTTTGAGCAGCTATAAGGGGCTAAAGGGAAGTGTGGTAAAAAGTTAAGACTAGAGAGAAAAGCTAGATCAAGATCATATATTGCCTTAAAGTTGTGGGAAGGAATTAGAATTTTATTCTAATGAGATGGAAGGGGGAGGTATGGAATCCAATAATAAGGAAAAGATTTAGACGGTTTTGAAAGAGGTAATAATGTAAGCCAGACATGCAGTGGATTAAAAACTAAATGGGTAGTAAGAACTTGGACTCGGGGGGTGTAGGTGATGAAACAACTAATGTCTTCCTTCTAACAACAACCCATGTGATGCTAGCTGATATGTAATACAAGAAATTAAATACAAATTTAAGGCCTTGAACTAATACAACAACTGTGCTTCCTCAGGGGAAGGGGAACAGCAATAGTCTAACAAATGACTTACGACTATTACCTAAATATACACAATTCTTTTCTCGTGCGAAGTTGACTACTCATAGAACAAATTATAATTTCTCCACATCTTACATTTAGGATAATCTGAAAATATGTTTTCCCTGGAGACTGATTTTTATGAACACGCACCATTTTAGTATATAGACATAAAAAGTTAGGAAACAGTAGGTCAGGTTTTGTTTTGGTTTGGTTTGGTTTTTGGGTTTTTTCCCATCAGGCATTAGGTACCCTTATCCGTATATCCTAGTCAATGATATTTTACAAGTGAAAGCTAAAAATAATTTTTGTGCTGTTTTTTCCACATCAAAACTCTCCAGTGATTATATGATTATAGGTCATTATAGTGGCCAGAGAGTATCATCTGCTAGCCACTGCAGTCTTAGAAGACAGTACTAAATTTTATAAATAGGAACTTTTGGGGGGCGCCTGGGTGGCGCAGTCATTAAGCGTCTGCCTTTGGCTCAGGGCGTGGTCCCGGAGTCCTGGGATCGAGCCCCATGTCAGGCTCCTCTGCTGGAAGCCTGCTTCTTCCTCTCCCACTCCCCCTGCTTGTGTTCCCTCTCACTGGCTCTCTCTCTCTCTCTGTCAAATAAATAAATAAAATCTTTAAAAAAAAAAAAAAAAGGAACTTTTGTTTTAGCTCACCTAGCTAAGACTAGTCATAATATGATTGGGATTTCACTTAAAAATTTACAATGATAGCCAAAGTCAAGTCTCTAAGTTTTCCCAAGATACTGCCAGAGTATATTAAATGTTCTCCATTGTTTTGCTATTTGGTTGGTTGATTATGGTTTAGACCGTAATTAAAATTCAGTGAGAGAGTATGCAAAATGTTTAGCACAAGGTTGGCTGGATATTCAAAAAATGTATAGTGAATAGTTACCAGATGAGTAAATGAATGTATCACAGAGCAGAAATGCAGCTGATTTTCAAGAAGACTGGAATCATGTACTAGAAAGTTGCCAGGAACTCAAGCTATACCTTTTCTCTGCCTTTGTTTCTGCTTTATTTTTCTCCTCCACTAACTGACTTTCTCTGATGCTCTATTCTCTCGGGTGTCCCAATGTTCTTGAGTTTAAATCTTTTTAACATGTCAGTTATAGTTATATATATAGTTATAGTGTCTCTTGTTCTCAGTTCCAAATCTCTGGGATGGTCTGACAGGTTCAGCTTAAATCAAGTGTCCACCCAAGAATCAGTTGGCATTGGCCAGGAGGAAAGGCTAACACATGAAAAGCATGACTCCTGAGTAAATTTCCTAGGTAAATGGAAGGCCAGTTTTCACAGAAAAAGGAATTGTGAATTGGATAGATAACCAAAAGTCTCTTCTGAGAACTGGGTCAGAGGGCAGGGGATGAGTGGGGACTAAATTTTACTGAAAGATGAATAAATGAAAGGACATCAAGATAAGATGCAAAGGAAAGATGAGAAATGATGACTTTGAATCAAAATGGAAAAAAGATTTGGAGCCAATATCACAAAAGAATAATTCATAATTCAGTGGGTCATCTTTCTGCTCAACTGGACTTTGGTTAAGTTCTGCTAAATACACGTTTCAAATTAATTATATTTTGGAAATCCTATTATATTGATCTCATTTTTATAAGTGATTTGTTTTCAAGATATTCATACATATAGTATATACTTACATGAAGATTAGGAAATATGTGAATTCAACCTACGAATATTTTCATTTTGTTACTTCTTATACATTTATAAATCAAGAGTAGCACAAAAACTCACTTCAGAATACATTTTTAACATTCTTTCATCATTGAATGGAGAACAGCTTTTTTTTTTTTTTTTTTTTTTTTTTTTTATTAGCTAACCTTGGGTTTCAGCTGAGGCAGCTGAGGATCCTAGATGCTCTAGGCTACAAGCTGAAGTTTGGAAAAAAATTCAACCTGCTGACTTTTATCCTCTCTTTTGGACAAGATGGCTGTGGGTAATTTGGGCCTCTGGCTATGAAACATGAACCTGTCTATCTGCATTATTAATGGATGCTTGATGAGATGAGCAAACAGTGACTCTGGTTTCTTTGCAAAAAGACCAACAGGAAATTTCTTGAGATGGAAAACGTCAAACAGACAGAAATATGATGATAATAACTAACATTTATAGATTGCGTATGGTGTGCTATGCATCGTGTTGAGCACTTTAAATGGTTTATTTGATTTAATACTTATAATGGCCCATGGCATGAATACTATCATTACCCATCTTAAAGATTAGAAAACCAAGGCTTGAAGAAGTAAACTACTCAAGGTCACAGCAGCTAGGAATAGGGTGGAACTGAAATTTCACCCCAGGTACCATGACTCTAATCATCATTCTCCTATAGATCTTAACTTATACTTTACTGCATCCTTCATGTCGAGGATTAAATTTCAGGCAGAGCCAACGAGTCATAGGAGTAATGGCCCTGAAATGCCTCTCCCTGGACCAAGTCATTCCTGGATTCTTTTAAGCATGAGATGCGGAGAGGGACATAGGAGAAATGCTGCCGGATACAGATAGAATTAAAACCAGTTTATAAAATCCCCAAAACAAAACAGTTAAGAAGGTTTCATGTGTGTCTACTTCCTGATTAATATAATGCACAAACAGCATTTAGATATTACTTGCACTTCAGCTGTGTTAATTGTTCTAAGCTCTAAAGCTGGAATTTCTCATTCATGGATAGGGAAAAAAGCAGCAGGGAGAAACTGATAGAGAGTTACGCCAAGACTATAATTAATTCTCTGCAGGAAACACCAAGGAACTACTCCATAAGAGGGGAAGACATTTCTGACCTTTCTTCCTTTCTTACTCCATAAGAGGGGAAGAGTGTTCTGGGTAGATTATAAGCCCAGATGGAAATGTGCTTACAGCCTTCAACCACTTACAGTAAAATCCAGCTATGACTTCCATCCATGGTAAGATCACATTACAACTTCTTTTTGCTTTATTTTGAATAGAAATGGGCATATTTCTCCTTAATCGGTGTATATAAGTATGGATATATAAACAGAGAGATATGTAAAAAATATCCTAAACAAAAAAGGAATCTGGATACTTTGCATCCTTTCATCATTCTTAAATGAGATAGGCAGATATCTTACAGGTGAGATCTCAGTGACAATGATTATCATATTTAGTTTGAAATAATGATTATAACATTTTTCTTCTATTTCTATGAAAAGAAATTAATAATGGCTACTCCAAGAATCTCAGGCCATTTGTTTACTTTCCCAGTGATACACTTCCTTCACACAAGCTTCCAGATTTGCTCCTAATGTGTGAATGGGCATGAATGGGAGACACTAAATATGGGGAAAGGGAAAAAGGGTCAAAGAGATTTTCATGGGAAAGAGCAGAGGGTTTGGGTGTTTGTAGTTAAAATCAAAATCCTGGACCACAAATTCTCTTAACCCTACCACAGAAGTCTTCATCAGGGATACTCTGGTCTTAAATCAAAGTAAACAGCACTCATTCTCAGCCTTCCTCAAGTGTGTATCTCTTTCTAGGCTGATGTATACCTTCAGAAATGGAAAACATAATTAAATCATACTGCATCAAGTATTTTCAAGTATTTGGGAGCCCAAATTTGAAGAAAAAAAAAAAAACTTCAGTGTATTTATTGGCTTTTTAGCTGTGCTCCTTTGCAATATATTTTGGTGAGTCCTTCTGAATTACAATAGACAACTTAAGCTTTTCACAGTCTCCTTAGACTTAATACATATTGTGCTATTCCACATAAAATACAATCATTTTCAACCAAATAGGCCCAGTCACTGTTTTCCTGTCCTTTATATTACAATTATGTTTGTTACATCTTCATACAGCACAATATTATACCTTTTCCTTTAAACAGTCATATATTTTTCAAGGAATTAAGAATAAAAGAATAATCTGTTTATGCACACCTTTTTCTAAAGCTCTTAATTCCTGCCTGAAGACTTGAGTTTCTGTTATCATATCCCCTAATTCTGAAGAATTTTTCAGTGTTTTTTTGTTTTGTTTTGTTTTGTAGCACAGGTCTTGCTGGTAATTGGTTCTCTTCATTTTCTTTCATCTGCAAATGTCTTTATTTTGCTCTATTTCTTGAAGGATATTTGGATTGGGGGAGGGGGACATAAAACTTTGGGTTGAAATTTCATTCTTACAGCACTGTAAGCAAATTATTATACTGTCTTCTGGATTTTGTAGTTTTTGTTGAGCATTTAGAATTTGATCACTGTTCCACTATATGTAATGTCTTTTTTAGCTGCCTTCAGGACTTCCTTCCCAACTTGGATTTTTCTAGAAGATTGCCTATGATGTGCATGGGTGTGGTTTTCTTTGCATTTGCCCTTTTTGGATTCACTGAGCTTCTTACATCTGAATTTTTTTTTTGTTTTCCACCAGATTGGTGAAATTTTGGCCATTAGTTCTTAGGACATGTTTACTCTCTAATTCTTCCTTCTCCTTCTATATCTTCAATTACATATATGCTATACCGTTTTATGTTGTTCCACAGGTTCCCAGGATGCTATTTTTTTCAAACTGTTCCTCAGATCAGATAACATATATTAAAGTTTATTAATTTATTTATCTGTCATCTCTCTCTCCTGTTAGCCTATCCAGTGTATTAAATTTCAGATCTGAAGTTTTTAGTCATAGAATTTACATATGGTTCTTTGACATAGTTTCAACTTCTATGCTGAGTTTTCTATTTTCATTTCTTGTGAACATATTTTCCTTTATTTTATTGGGCTTAGCTGCATTAGTTGTTTTAAACGCCTTAATCTACTAATTATTCCTTGGGTTGGTCTCGGTTGATTATGTTTTCTCTTAAGACCAGCTCATAATTTCCCAAATCCATATACATCAAGTAATTTTTAATTGTGTACTGAATATAGCGGATGATCCAAAAATAATTTCTATTCTTCTTATTTTAGCAAGCAATTAATTTTGTTATTCTCAAGCTGAAAAATCTCTTTCGAGTGGCAACTAAAATTTAAGTTGCATTATTTTATCCTCAGTCGGACTGCTTTAAGTCTGATCCACAAATGCACAGTCCAGGCAGGAGTCAGCCTAAGACTTGGGCAAAATTTATACACAGAATTTGGAGCTTCTCATATCCGCTCTCTCCTCTCCTGGATTCCCTCTTCACTTCCCCAACAGTTATGATCTCTCTCATCTCTGTCCTCTCGTTTTTCAGGCCAGAAAGAGTGGTGCCACCTGTAAAAATAAGATACTCACACATGCCATTCCATCCAGCCAAGTGTTAACTTCTACCCAGAATGGACAGAATTTTCTTCACTCACCATTGCTGTATGTTTTTTTTAAATTTTGTCTGGAATCGTAATTATTATCTATAAAAAGGTTAGCCTAGTAAGAGGTTACTTGGCCATACCAGAAATCAGTCTTGATGTTATGAAATGTAGACACTGATTCATTTTGTTATTTCTTTCTTCTTTTTTCTTTCCATTGCTTTGATTATAGAAATAAGCTTTGAAGAACATAGTTCGTTTGATTTTTATTGTTATTTTAGTTGTTTTAATTTATTTTTTATAAAGTGAATAGCTTCTCTCCTCAAACATATGAGGCAAATTACTAAGAGAACTGAGGTGTCTGGGGAGATTTTAATCAAAGAGAAGAATTTCACTCTAGTAAAGTAGGAGATAATTCCAAACACATCAATGACATGCCAGATAATAGAGAGGTGATTGGTGTAGGAAAAGAGGACCAAGAAGAATTTGGCCAGAACTTACACCCAGGTTTGGACTACTCTAAGTTCGATGCTCTTGACTCCCCATGGTATATTGAGGAAGAATATTAAAACAAAACAAAAAAAGGGGGAGGACACTCTTTCACATGGAGGAGACAGGGAAAACCCATGCAGAATTTTTTCAAGAACATGAAGAAATCAGCAAAAAAGATTATTTTAGAAAATGGTGCTGTGTCGTCTACTAACAGAAGCCAAGTTACAAGGGGGTTTCTGAATTCTGAACCAGAAATGGCAGTCACTTTATGTATAATTAGGCAAGGATCTTGAGTATTGTAGAGAAGGAACAATGAGATATATTAAGTATATTTAAAGAAGAATTCTTTCTCTTGGATGTCATCTTTATTGCTCCTTATTATGATTTGCTATTATTGTGAAAAATAAGGTTAAGTATTCTTTTTTTTTTTTAAAGATTTTATTTATTTATTTGACAGAGATAGAGACAGCCAGCGAGAGAGGGAACACAAGCAGGGGGAGTGGGAGAGGAAGAAGCAGGCTCATAGCGGAAGAGCCTGATGTGGGGCTCGATCCCACAATGCCGGGATCTCGCCCTGAGCCGAAGGCAGACACTTAACCGCTGTGCCACCCAGGCACCCCAGGTTAAGTATTCTGACCATCTACAATAGCCTCAGGAAAGAGTCCCAAAGGTAACTGCAGTAACTTCTTTAGGAATACCTATTAGTTTATCAATAGAAAAACACTTTCTGACCACCTGTTTACACACATACTCGGCTGCTGAGTCATTGACACATTAAAGACCACATTGATGTAGGTTGACAGAAACAACTTACTGATCAACCTGAACAAGTGTTTGCATTAAATAATAATTTATACTATGCATAAGCAAAGGTAGGTGCATTCGCTGTGGGGTGGCAGATACAGAGACTAGCAATTTCTTGTTTAGACAGAAAGACCTGACAAGGAAGAGCTCATTAGGGTCTCTGGAGAATGGCTGACAGCTGAGGAGCTGTCGGTTCTGTCAAAAGACCTTTGAAAATAATTCTTGTTTTTGAATCAGAATTTTCTGAATCACCAGCAGGATGCCAGAAGCACATTGTTTGCTTCCTTGACTATTTCCTCATCCTTCAGTGTTATCAGAATTTGCCCAAAGCCTTAGCTGCCTTGTAAAACTTTTGTGCTTTGGCATGCATACCCACAGACAAACGGGAATTTGTTTTCTCAAAAATTCCTTTATGTGTCCCTGCTTCTATTCTTGCTAATTAATGTCAGGACTTGCTTTGAAATATATGGTTACTGAGAATATGCCATCCTGTGTGTGTGTGTGTGTGTGTGTGTGTGTGTGTGTGTGTGTAAGAAAGACATATACACACAGAGAGACAGAGAGAGACTGGGAGACTGGTTGATTTTGACTTTGTGTCTCTAAGATGGACGGACGTAAGGACATTAAGAAACAGAGTGCTGGACTTGCAAAAGAGAACTTACTCAAATAACTGTTGTTCAAAAACATAAAAACAAAATAAAAAAATCCCTGCAGATTGATTCACTATAGTCACATACTTTAATATTCTGCCTCTCAGATCTTCCACTTTGCATAGCAGATTCTAATTTTCTATCCCAAAAGCAGAACCTAATTCAAAATACACACATGGCATCCGCAGCACCAGCGTTCCCAGACTTCATGTGTATTTAACATTGGTGTCTTATCTTCCCATGCATCTCACTCCCTTCCCCCAACGTACCCACTCTCAGTATTACCCTCACAGC
Organism: Ailuropoda melanoleuca; assembly: GCF_002007445.2. Classification (NCBI taxonomy): domain Eukaryota; kingdom Metazoa; phylum Chordata; class Mammalia; order Carnivora; family Ursidae; genus Ailuropoda; species Ailuropoda melanoleuca. The sequence goes on from NC_048232.1 coordinate 62,788,534, forward strand.
AGTGTTACCGACAGCACCCACTTTGTCTTGTAACCTTGTATTTCCTGACAGATTATACCAGCGTTTAGCTGGAGTATGAGTGACTATGTTCATAACTATGTTTACATATTTTTTGTGGGGGGAAAGAATGTATTAATAACAGTAACCATAAAAGGTGTAAGAATGATTATCCCCATTTTACAGTGGACAGAACTAAGACATTTTAATCTCTAGATCAAGGGGATATAGTCAATAAGAGATAAAATCTAGATTCCTACTCAGAACTGACTCCCAAACCTTTGCCTTGTCTTAACCACTCTTCTAGACTCCCACCCCTGAAACAAGCCTCACTGTCCTTAGTTGATTGTTGCAACATCCCAGAAGTCACAGAATATATGGGACTTTGCCTCCACGATTCTGAGTGGTTCAAGAATTCCTCCTAGGTAACCCGACCACTGCTAGATGAATTCCTTTAATGAAATCATAAAGCCTCTACCTCATCTTTAGTGTGTGGTTAGCTTGATTTTCGTTTGCTATCTGACTACTTCAGAGGTGTGGTAGTGGTTGAACTACTGGTCAACCTAAAACAGATAAAATCACTATTTCTATATTACAGATGAAAAAAAAAAAAAGAAGCAGCTTAGTACAGTCATGTGCAGCCAGGATCAAAGTCAAGGTCTACTTGTCAACAAAACTACTTGAGGACAGGAAACTTATCTTTATGTCGCTCTGAGTTCCAGCCCACACCCAGTACATTTGTTGAGGTGAACTGCTCTAAACAACTACTTTCAGTGCCATCTCTTTCCTGTGCCAGTTCTCTCATGCTGAGCCGAAACCCCTATGTCTTCCAACACATTCTGATTTCTCTCATCATGTCCTTTATTTCTTCCTGTATCAGTCAAAGTCTCTATGACAAAAGATAGCATACTCAAAGGTTTTAGATTTTTGTAGAATAATTACTTTTTCAGGGATGTGAGTAAGGCCAAAAGAAGTGCCCAGGAACTAGCAACAACAGGTATCCATAATCACGTGGTGAGCCTAAAGAGGAGAGGGGAAAAAGATGGTGTCCATGGAACCAGTGAGAGTTGGAGCCGTGGAAGAGGGGCTGTCCAGTTCTCTCTCCCACTCCCCTATTTCCAATCAACTGCTGGGCCCTCCATTAGCTGATTCCAGGAGCCACAGTATAAGGAAACTGGGAACTAGGATGATTCAGAGCACAGAGAACAACAGAAAATGGATCCAGAGGCAGAGAACTGCCAGTGTACCTCCTATCAAAACCACCCTCCCAGTAAACAGTTTGGGCATTTTCTATTAAAGCTAAAGATAGATACCGTATGGTGCAGCAATTCTACTCCTTAGTATATATCTAAGAGAAATGAGTGCATAAGTTCACCAAGCTGCATGTACAGAAGTGTTCACAGCAGCTTTATTTATAATAACCAAAAACCAGAAGCAACCCAAACGTCTACCAGATAAACTGTGGTATATCCATAGAAGAGTACAAGCAATGAAAAAGAACAAGCCCCTGATAAACACAACATGAATGAATAAATCTCATCAATATAATGTGAAGCTGAAAAAGCTAGACACCAAAGAGTACATACTGAATGATTCTATTTATAAAAAGTTCTAAAACAGGAAAAACCAAACGTTGGTGATAAAAGTCAGAATAGTGTTTACCTTGCTGGTGCTTGTGGGAGGGAAGACAGAGCTTGGACAGGGACATGAAGGAGCCCCTGGGTGGTGGTTACGTGGGTATATACACATGTAAAAAGTATTGAGCTGAACACTGAACACTGTTTCACTTTACACAGGTTGTGTCTCAGCTCAAGCAACAATAACAACCACCACTGCTACTATGATTACTCCTTCATGTAGGAAAGTCATTCAGAATTAGATTGTCTACCACATGTTAATAGCAAGTGATAATCAGAAAACATTCCCTTCTGGTTTTAAATTCCACATTCCTCACTGATGACAAAAAAGAACAGAATTTTTGAAAAGCAAACAACAAAGACAAAAAAAGCTTTCAATTCCAGAAGATATGTAGGTAATGAATCCAATTTTCAGAGATAACAGGAAGACAGTAGGTAGAGTTTATATTTTGAGGTGGGCAGCCCTGGGGGCCCCTCACATCATGCCTGACTGGCTAATGCCTCACAGCACTGTCCTAAAATGTTACTACGTCACACGGGGTTAAAGCTTCAGAGAACTGTGACAGATAATCCATTTTTATGAAAAGTGGCCAGAACCTTGCATGACTGATTTTCAAACATAATTTATTTTTTGTCTGGTAAATTGGGTAGAACGCAGAATTGAGTGAAATTATACAAACCCTCCTGGCTTGCTGTTTTCTCATTTACCACTAGGTCGGTTTTCAATGCAATACTTATTAATATTTCTAAACAGGAGCTGCAATTACATGGCATTTTAATATCCTGACCCATAGATAAGAATTTAACAGATATCTTTGCTATGCTGCTATCTCAATGGGTCTGATCCTATGGTGAAAAAAACCACACCCTGGAAATAAATTGTTCCCTACAAGAGTGGAATTAATGTTTCTAAGTACCATGGCTCCATTTTGTAAATTGTTTCTCCATGGTATATTACTGGGCAACCAAAGAGAAGTATCTGAAATTGAAACACAAGAGAAAAGACAACTGGAGTCGACACTACAAATAGCAAAGATTTTAAGGTTGCTCTCAAGACCAGAGGGGAATCGGGGCTATTATTTACATGCAATTTGCATAACCCATGAACCCAGGGCAGCAGTAGACTGTAGATTCACAATACACAGTCTTTCTCTGACCTATTTCCTCTCTGTGAGATCTTCACCCCAAATTCTTCTCAATTCATATGGGAGTCCGCAGGAGTCATGGAGGAGTACTCCATGAACAAACCCGCAGGGCTACCATATGTCAATTTACCATTTCCCTCCTTTCTACCCAGCTCAATCTGGGCATGTCTCCTGTTGCGCCAGTACTGTTCTCTCAGCACTTACGTCTGTGCTGAAGGGCACTGTTTTCAGTTGGTGTAGACTTGTGCACAATTTTGCTGCTGATGTGTCAGTTCTCTCAAAATGTCACAGAGAGATTTTAGTGAAACCACTGTTTGTTTGGGTCTTTTTTTTTTTTTTTAGCTTCTCATAAAATGTATGACACATACAAAAATAAATACATATTCTTAAATAATACCACTAATAAATTGAATAAATAAAGCAAGCCTCCTGTACCCACCACTCAGCTTAAGAAATAACATTTAACCTTAGGTTTGAGCCTCCTCTCCATCCCCAAACCCTTTTCTCTGCTCCCTTTGTTCACAACTAAACTTTATCCAGGACATATTATGTCAGGTATTATTGATTTTCAATGTGAAGGGAGATCTCTGTGACTTGCTTCAAAACAGGTTAGCTAGGACAGAACTAGAGGGAAGCTCAGACTGGAACAGCTGGGAGGCAAGTGAAGCAGCTTGCCCTAAGCATGGATCCTATAACACCACAAGTGGGACACTGAGCTGGAGGCCGGGACACTGAGCCGGAAGCCGGCACAGTGGTGGTGAAGTCAAAACTGATACTGATACTCTAATGCTGAACATAAAACCTGAAGTCAGAAATGGTCCCAAGTCAGTGGTGTTTCCTAGTGATTTGTAAAAGCAGAAGTAGAAATAAAAGCAGATCCTCTATGGAGAAAGATCCCTTAATTTGGGTGCATGGGCATCACACCTATTAAAATCAAAACCATAGGACACCAAGTACCCAATAAAAAATAGTTATGGACACCTGCCCCTTTAAGGACTATTGATACTAGATTAGGCAAAGAATATAAAACAGGTATGTATAAAATGTTTACAGAGATAAAGGGCACAAAAAACAAAACAAGCAAATATCAAGGATTATCCTTTTTTTTTAAGGGTCTGAACCTAGAGTTTTTAAGTCTTTTTGTGTGTGAGATTATTTTTAACTACTTTTTCTATTTCACTGATCTCTTAGGAGCATTCCTGTTTGTATATCTTTATGTGTCAGCTTTAATAATTATATTTTTCCATTATATATCTATTAAAAGTTTCTAAACTTATCGACATGGAGTTGTTCATATTTTTACTGCATTTTGTTATTTTTGCTACATCTTTGGTTACATGGTTTTCATTTATAGCACTGTTTCTTCTTTCTCTCTTTTCTTACTCAAACTTTAGCTACAGTTTTTAGTTTTTTCAAAGAATCAAGATTTTGTTTTGTTGGTCCTCTGCATCAAATGTTCTGCTCTTCCCTTTATTATTTCTGCCCTATACTTTCTTTTGGCTTACTCTGTTGCCATTTTCCAAAACTGTCCCATTGTACAATGTGCCAGGTATTAGATAAACTGATTGGCATTTGTTTTGCTTTGTCTCTACTCATTGACTTATTAACAGTGAAGGGACTTCTAAATGGCTATTGACCAGAAGAAAGTCTACTGAATATCTGAACTGTTTTAAGCATTTAGGATTCATACTAAAGAAAAATTATGAGTTGGTTCTTCAAGATTACACATACAAATTAAAATACAAAAGTAGGCTCCTTACATATTAGCTTACAAACTCTTTTAAGTAGTGGCTATAAACTGAGGCTGATCAACAGAATAACCACAGGATATTTTTCATACACACATTCCTGAGTCTTATTCCTAGATACTCTGCCTAAATTGGGTTCAGGTATCTATATATATTTAGGCTTCTTTAAGTGAATTTGGATGGTCAGCCTGGTTTTGGAACCACTGCTTTGTATTACCTTTCAAGTAATCTTGTGATCTTGTGTTCTTAAAATAAATCCCAAGTTTTCTCCCTTAGTTGTTTTTCTCCTTCATTGGCCTCAGTATTGAAGTATATTTGACAAAGTCACTGAAAGCTAGTGCTTTAGGAGACAGGAGTTAAACAAAAACTTCTGCCTGACATCATCCTCCAAAACAAGGATCTCTTATTTTGTACATGAGGTCCTTGACTATGCTTATTTCAGAATGAATGATAATGATAAGCTTGTGAAATCAACATGTTGGACCATGTAGTTCCATTTTATAAATGCAGAGTAAGTCAGGAATGCCAAATGGCAATGTCACAATCCTTCTGTTCTCTGCCAACCTATTTGCTTATGGACTCAAATATGTTGCTCTTGAAACAGATGGCTCTCCCTACTCTGCAGGTTATTACACAAGAAGGTGAGGTGCAGTGGATTTGGTATGAGTTCCAGGAAGACCAGAAGAATGCCTCTGACAAAGTCCTAAGTGTAGGGGAAAGAACAGAACTTCAAAGCCAGACATGTCTGGATTGAAATCCTGGCCCTGCCTGTTTCTGATTATGAGAACTTCAGCAACTCAGCTCATTTGGCCTCAATTTTCTCTTCTTTAAAAATGGAGATGATAATACCCCCTTCATATGCTTGTGGGAAATTTGAGTACTATGTATATAAGGTAACCGGCAAACAGAAGGTCCACAGTGAAAGATTCACTTTTTTTAGAATTTCACTTTCATCCCTGAAGATTTAGTACAACTCTTGACAATAATTTTAAAAATGCTTCCATTAAAATGTCTCTTTTCATAATCTGCTTGATACTTTGCCCGCCTGCATTCCTTTCCTATACAAGCAGGATGGTGTTTTCTTGGCCTAAAGATTCTATATTGTTTTTTAAATTTTTCATCTTTGTTTAAGCAAAATTTTAAGATGCCATTTGTATCAAGTGCTTTTTGAACTTCACCTCAAATATTTTACTCTCTCCATGGCTGCCACAGTTAACTCTGGGCAGGTAAAACTGTCAGCACCCTGCCTCAGCTATACCCAGTTCTCTTATTTTCTGCCCTAAGACTTCCCTGACACCTGACATCAGATGTCTATGGAAACCTGATTGGTACCAATGCATACACAAACCTGGAAGACTGGCATACTACATGATAATCCTTAGGTCAATGCAGAGTTGAAGACAGTGGCTTAATGCCTGCTTTTCTGCCCCTCCTGCTGACAATTCAGACATGTATTCTACAGGACCCCAAGAGCGTCTCATTGGGACCAAGCCTCAGTTGCCCACAGCTATGACCAGCTCAAAGATGCATCCTTATTCTAGCAATCTCTCCTTCCCCCTTTCACTTTTCCCAGTCTTCAGTCATGCCCCCGGCGCCTGAGATGATGTCTTTAAGTAAACTACCTTCATAAAAGATGAATCTCAGACTCTGCTTTCTCAGGTTAAGGTAGAATCACCAATGCCAAACGATTTGTTAAGCAAAATTGCTGAGTGCCTAACCTTACAAATTACAGCAAGAATGGCTGCGTTTTGCGAGAGTGTGTATTCTATCTCTCTAAGAAGTGTGTTCTGTTTTATCTCCCTGTGCTTTCTGCTTCTCTGAAGTAAGAGAAGCTGATATGCCACTCTGGTGGGATAGGGCTGATATTCCACTTCTACTGGGGTCTGAAACAGATTAGCCTTTGGACCAAATGTGGACTCATGACCCTTCCTACGTAATACTTCATCTCTATTCTGGTAGAATTAGGTCTAAGACTCCTGTTTAACCACTTTACCCATGACATCACATAGCTTAAACATTTAGTCTCAAACCTAAGATCCCCAAATTTATTTCCTACAACATCCTCTTTTGCCACTCCCTGTAAAACAAGAATATTTCCTCTCTAAAATTTTACTCGGCGTGGCTTTTATACCAGGGGGACAATATTACCAAACACTCAGAAAATGATGGTACCAAGTGGTACATCCTTAGCAGAACGCTCCTTTAACTTTTTTCACTCTCCTGCTAGAGGACTTTCCAAGACCTGCTCTCCTCTCTCTCTCTGTTCTGATCCAGGGAGGGTTGTCTCTCCTGTGTTCATCTGTTTACATGTTAACAGGTGTTGTGCTTTTCCCTGGTGTATCCCTTAGGGGTGGGTGAGAATTCATCTGCAAAAGAGTAGAGCCACTCATATTCTGCATATTTAGATCTGGCCTGATGACTACATATGGGGCTTCCTTCGCTTTAAACTCTATTATACCCCAAATATCTTCTGTTCTCTACCAAGGCCAGCTTTCTCCTTTAATCAGCCATATGTTTTTGCTGTATTTTGTTTTGATTTTACCACAGGCAATTTTTAACCCCCTCTTCCCTCTTCCAGAAGACTGAGGCATTTTCCCTTGACAGTTTTTTTTTTAACCTTACTTCATTTCCCAATATGACCTCCCTTATTCATTATTCCTTTTCTTTGCTCCAGCACACAGAGGCACAGAAAGAACGAACCCTGGAATCAGACTGGTTTGAGTTCTAATCTGAGCTCTACTCTAGTAGTAATCATCTACTATCTGTGTGATTTTGAGCAAGGATTTCTCCTTTTCATCCTGAGTGTCTTCCTGTATAAAATAAAGCTAACAATGCACATCAGAGAACCACGGAATTTGTGCAAAGGATAAATAATACACCGAGTAAATGCTCAGGACATGAGTTCCTTTCTCTCTCTCTGTTGGTGACTAGCTAGCTGCATTTTACCTGAACGTATACTCAGTTATGCCCTACTCGTCCATGTCAGCTAAGTCTACTCTTCTGAGCCACCTCTGCTTCCTTTCTCCTATGTTTTACGTTCACTCTGCCTAAGACCACCCCTTGGTCAGATTTCAGTGACTGTCCCTGGCCTTCCACAAAGCGTACTTTGTTATAGGACTTGTTCATTGCTGAGTTAACAACAGACATTATTACCTCATACAGTTTCTGAGGGCGTCACAGGAAGCCGGGAGCACCTTAGCTGGGCAGTTCTCATAGAGTCTCATACAGCGGGCTGGGGTTGTGGGGCATCTCAAGGCTCCTGGAGGCGGGAGGTCGTAAAACTGCACGTGCCAGCCCTGCCCTCCCAAAGCAGAGCGTTCCTAGGAAACCTTCGGGAAGTGAAACTGTCGCAAAGCAAAAAGCGAAGGGTGTTTCCCCGCGCCACCCTCCCCCCACCCCC
>NC_048232.1:62796473-62911846 GCF_002007445.2 Ailuropoda melanoleuca
TTTCTGAAAGTTTGCCTTACGCCCCTGCGCTTTTAAGACAGACCTACGTTGGTACCAGTTTTCACTGACTGAAAGAAATCCGAAGAGAACTTTCACTTTTAGGGGAAAAACTGCGGGTCTTTCGTAAAAGCGAGGTGGCATAAGTAAGCTGTGTAACCCCCAAATTGTGGTTATCAATTGCTTATTGATTTACTCACTGTGTTCTGGTCTGGCTTCACCGACCTAAACAGGAAATCCCTAGCTTTGGATCACATTGTTCCAATTTGGGAACTTCGTGGTTTGAAGTTTACGGAGCTTAACGGTATTTTTGCCTGGTGGAAGTCTACCCTGTCTCTGCGTAGAAACGACCGGCGGTAAAGCCAGGATTTTCCTCGTGGAGCCACTTTGCGTGCATTCCAACCGCTGAAAATGTGCCTAGCAGGTTCAGAACTCTGTGTCATCGAGTTGAACAGAGACAGTGTGGGCTTGCAACATATTCGAAGCTGATTTTAACAGGCCCCTCATCAGCTATGGTAAGACTCAGCAACTGTGATGCTGGCTGCTTTCTGTTTGCTTTACCAAATCCACTCAAGTGTTCTGTGCTCCAGAAGGCTGACCTGCATGTACTCGATCAGCAGGCTCCCTTGACCTTAGGCTTCTCACATAAGGTCTGGCCAATCGGAAGCACTGGGAGGGGGGTGAAAAGACAGAAAGTGAGGTTGGGGTATTTATCCAGATCACAGCATTAGCTACATCTAATGCCAGAGGTCCTTTCCTCACCGCTATCCAACCCAGGATCCGGAAGCCACACCCTCCCCCTGCCCCTTCAGACTTAGAAGAGGTGACCGCTCTCCCATATTTATTAACTCCAGGTGCTTGGTTATCACTTTTCCCCCCAAACTCTGCCCACAACTTTTTAAATAGTCCTTTATCAAACTCTTTTCCATACCCGGTTTATGTGTGTCACCTAGCTACTGTGAAGTGGCTGGTTTTAAACAGCTTAGCCTCCCAGGCTTCCTGCAGGTGTACGTTAACTGTATAGTCATGAGTAATTAAAAATAATTGACTATTGAATTACCTAGTTGTTATCTGAATGAAACTTAGTGACTGGCAGCAGTTTTCATTTCTAGAAGATCTATGTGAATAATCATCCATTGCCAAAAGCTACAAGACCTGAATATTAACTAATTGAGGGTCATCAATATTAAACCCAGCAAAATGCTTCATGATTTAAAATAACAGGTAACTTGTATTAAGTGCTGTGTGACAAGCATTGGATCAAATCACTTACATTTTTTAATTCCTACAAATTCATTTTTTACAACATTTAAATTATCTTAGTCTTCACAGTTATTGTGTGAGATGTATTATTTTTGCCACTTGACAGGTGTGGAAACTGAGGCTTAAGGAGAAGTACCTTGCCGAAGTCCGTGTAGACAGCCACTGGTGGAGCTGGTATTCAAACCCAAGCCATCACAATCCAGAGTCTACGTGCTACTCAGTTTCCTCCTTAGTTGATGAGAAGGTAACTAAGAAAAAATAACAAAGGTGTGTCTTTATTTAAATGAAAACTATTTGTTAATTCCTGTATAGTATAAATGGGCTCTTTTGAATTATAAATTATATGGCTGCTTATAAAACTTCTGTTTATTCCAAGCTTGTTACTTAGTTTTGTGCAGTAAAGGGAGCCAGAGCTATTGTGAATTTCAAGTGTGGGTCATAAGTACAAATAATTCTGAATTCACCAAATACACACACACACACACAAAAGTCTAACTCTTAGAACTACTCAGCAATTCTTCAACTGGGAAGCAGTTGTCTTGGGTCTTTTTACAATCTCCTTATAAATAATGGTTGTGTTTACACAACCTGGAAATAGTGGATTTTACCCTGAATGAGTCACTGCTTTGGAATAGTGTAAACAGAGCCAGTGTTAAGGAAGAAGATTTCTTTGTTAGTGAAGCTCTGAGCATTTAAACAGCTGTTTGATTTCACTCCAGAGGTATTTGTGTTTCATTGACAGATGGAGTAATTTCCAAATGGTTTTCAATCCATATATACTAGACAAGTGGTTGAGAATTATCTCTTTAGGGAAGAAAAAAAAAAAAACAGAAAAAAATGCAATTTAACCATGGTGTCTTATTTATTTTTTTTAGCATCTGTTATTAAATAACTACCACAAAACCACATGTTGGGATGTGAAATTCTGTGCAATGGTCCATATTTAAAGATGTTTATTTTTGTGTTATTTGGTAGTTTTTGTTTGTGTATTCTTGGTTTTGTTTTTTTTTTAATTTTGTTTTCTTAAAGAGGAAGCACTGTATGTGTCTAAAGCATGGTTTTTGCCTAAATTTATGCCCATGTTACTCTTGGCTTCTCTAAAAAGTGTAAAATTATATTTCTAAGTGTTATATATAATTCATATATTAGCAATAATTCTAGGGGTTTTTAAATAAAACCCACAAGACATTATTATTTGTATTTTATGTAGCCAATGTTCACTTGGATTTACCCACATATTAATCATATTCTTTGTTCTTCATTTCTTCTTGCATTCATCTCAGATGATTTTCCTTTTGCCAGAAATACATTCTTTAGAATTAATTGTCTCAGTTGCTGGGGGGAAATTCTCTTTTTTTTTTCTTTTTCTGTTTTTGCCTAAAACTGTTTTTATTTCACATTCATTCATCCTATCCTAATGGAAGGATATAGAATAGTTTAACAGACATTTTTTTAGCACTTTTGTGGTATTATCCCACTGTTTCTGACTCCCATTGTGGCTATCGATAAGTTAGCTGTTAGCCTCATTGACCTGAATGATCATGATCGTGGACTCAGTTCTCTGCTGCCAAAATCCCTTTTGGGGATAGAAGGGATTTTACTCTCAGATGCTGAGGGTGCTACCAGCTGACAGCTTACTGGAAATTGCTCTCAACTGAGCAGACCCACCACAGTTAAGTTCATGTCCCACTTTTAGAGGCTGCCTATATATGAATATTCCTCTGACCCCTAAACCAAGTGACATAAGAGGCTGTGAGAGCTGAGTGAGGACCATGGCAGGAAATGGCTGTGCGACAAGTGTTCTTGCCATTTGGGCCATTGACTCAGCAGACCCCAAGTTAGTAGATGCATCAAAGGTAAGTAAAGGTACATTGTGAAGTTTAAGGTAAGCCAAAATAGAAGAATCACCATTAGAGTTCTGAAACAAGGCAATATCATTAGCAGCAGAAAATTATACACCTTTCCAAACCTGCTTAAATGTGCTACTTGGCCCTGGCAAAGACTAAGTTCATGACTACAAAGCACAAAGTGACCATGAATCCAAAAGTTCCCAACAGAAGCCGGGTTCTGCCCAACACACCAAACTGGTCATCAAGACCAAGAAGTCATCAATGGAAGCCGAAAGTGAAATATTGGGGTCAAAGCCAAAGCACGGCCAGAGGTGCAAGTGTGAGGCAAAAGAAGGTGAGCATATGTCACCCATCATGATCTTATTGGTGACAAGCTGATGGAGAAGGAAGAAAGTTAAGTTTGGTTCACAGAGGGGCTATTTCATGACCTTGAATGTGTGTCAGTACATGGGCAGAGCCAAAAATGGGCTTTCGCCATAATGCATCCCTATTCAGTGATGGTCTTGAAGATGAGATCTATTAGTTGAAATTCTCCCAATGGGGAGATCTTTGGGCAATGTACCTGATCCTCTTTATATGTAAAAAGAAGTGTCCTAATATTAAATATGCATGGACTCAACAAGTAGTTTAGCTGGTTAGTCAGAGATATAGAAGAGAAAATGTTAGAAGATCAGAGACAAAGGTCTGGAATTGAACTATGTGGATAGACTTTCAGGCTTGAAGACAGATCTTTGTACCTAAATTACATCTTACCACCATCATACAGTAGCTTCCAAGGAAGAGACACTAAAAACCAATAGAGAGAATGACTTGGCCGGCTGACATTGATCAGCTCTGTCATCAGCTATCCTAGTGCTGGCACAATAGGTTTGGAAGTGTAGAACATGGTGGGAGGGAAAGAGATTATACACGGGCCCACAGTCATGTGTTTCTACTCATCGAGACTGCTGCTAAATCTCCAACCTGCCAGCAACATTGACTAATGATTATCCCCTTATAAAGGAACATACCTCAAGGACACCAACAATCCATTAGTGGTGTAAGTTGCCTCCATTGCACCCCTTCTATCCTAGAAGGAACAAAGATTTATTTTGACTTCACACTTTTGAGGTGTGAGTTTGACTTACCTACAGGGCCTCAATCAGCACCATTGTTTGAGGTCTTAGAAAGTTCTAACCACCCAAATGGATTTCTTCCATAGTACTGCATCAGAACGAGGAACCCACCTTATGAAAAATACTATGGTATGATGAACAAATATAGGATCCACTGGATTTGTAACACATGACCCACAGGCTGCAGACCTAAGAGAGTGATTAAATGCTGAGTAATCCAGGGGGCTGGGGGGAGGTCTAGGGTCTGAGAAAAGAATGTTTAGTGGGTCCATATTTTGTACCGCAGGGCATGGGTAAGGCTGTGGGTATCATTAGAAAATTCTGGTACATTCCCAAGGCCTTGCCAGTGTAATACTGACAGATATAGCAAGGACAAAGTTTGTGCCAAAAGACCCAAGCGGAGGTAGTAGGAAACTGAAAAAGGATGTGTGGACCAACCATACCTCCCCCAGTGTCATGCTGTTTCTAACTTCCTGAGATGGAGGGAAACAGTGGGGAGATCCAGGCCCAGAGCAGCCCTAGTAGGCAGTCTGACCTTTGAATTAATGAGTTTAAATCCTGAGTGTAATTAATAAGTTTTAATTTCTTGTCACTATTTAAACCAGAAGAGACCATATTGCTTTTCAGGTGCAAGATTAGGAGGCTTTTCACATCAGCAGAAATGGGGACAGCAGAGCTAAGTTGAGCTCAGGAACAGTATAGGTAAAGTTGCACTTCTACATGGCTAAGCTGTGACGATTTCAAAACACTCCATGTGTAATCTTACATGTGGGTGCCCCGACAAGTAGCTCTCAGAACTTCCTGGGACCCAACTCAGGATTAGCCATCATAATCCATTCTCATCCCTAGGGGAGGGAGAATTTAAACAAGAAGAAAGAGATAAATTCATCTCATTTTAAAAATATGAATCCGGATTTCTTTTTTTTTTTTTTTGCCACCACCCAAATGCCATTTAATGATTCACTTATAAGCACAGATACCTTTACAAAACACTCCTAAAATTCTCCAAAACTCATCCTCATACATTACTAATGGGAATGCAAAATTGTTTAGCCACTGTGGAAGATAGTTTGGCAGTTCCTCAATAAAGTAAACATAGAATTACCATATAATCCAGGTGTTCCACTCCTAGGTGTACCCAAAAGAGTTAAATAACAGATATTCAAACAAATACTTGTATACAAATATCATAGCGGCACCACTCACAATAGCCTAAAGCTGGAAACAACCCAAATGTCTATCAACAGAAGAATGGGTATATCAAATGAGCTATACCCATACAACAGGATATTATTCGGCCACAAAACAGAATGAAGTACTAAAATACACTACAACATAGATGAAGCTTGAAAACATGCTAAGTGAAAAAAAAACAGACACAAAAGTCCACAGATTGTATGATTTCCTTTATTTGAAATATCTAGAATAGACCAATCCATAGAGACAGAAACAGATTTGTGGTTTCCAGGGGCTGCAGAAGGGGAGAAACCAGGGGTGACTCCTCATGGGTATGGGTTTCTTTTAGGGGAATGAGAATATTCTGGAATTAGGTAGTGGTGCTGGTCACATAGCATCGTGGATGTACTTAATGCCCCTGAACTGTACACTTTAAAATGATTTAAATGGTAAATTTTGTTATGTATATTTTACCATGTACAAAAAAGAAAAAAAAAAGTCTCCAAAACTCAATCAATAGGTACTTTCCTTGTTCTTCCCAAACCATTTCAGGTCTCAAGGAAAGTTTTCTACAGTACTGACTGAAATGGGTCACCAGTTTTTCCTTGTGGGAGGCAACCCAAGACTCTGAGTATGCTAAGTGAAGTCGGTCAGCTGTTTTACAAGGAAAACACCTGGCACCAAATCCTGGGCTCTCCAGAGAACTGCTAGCTAAGCCTCTTCCCCAGGGTAAGTTCAGGGAGAAGCGCTATGAGTCTGAGCTTGCCAGGTTTGTGCAGGCCACACCCAGCAGTTAATAAGTTGTTCGGAACTCTACTTGCCCCATCTTAATAACTAGTTCTTTTCCCAGCTTGTAGGTTCCCATAATCATGTGGCCACTCAAATGAGAACAGCGAAAACCACTAACAATTTGGAGACGAGACAGGGTCCAGAAAAGGAAGCAAAGTCATGAAAATATAAATTTAGCTTGAGGTGTTCCACGAACACCAGGCAGAGACCTAGAATTAGGGCTTGTTCTAAATTTCAAAATTGACAAAATAGTGGCTTCTCTGAAAGCAGAGTCATTTGGGTAAGGAAATCTCTCAAGTAGGCATCTGGATGAGCTCAAGGGAATTGATTAAAAATTGCAAAACTTTCGGAATTCAAAACAAAAGATGTTGGTCCATCTGGTGACAACTGGTCAGGACAGTTTGCCATAACATAAACCTATGAAAACCGACCTGCGGGTAGCAGAGGAAACTAGCTTCCTCTACCCCAAAATGATGGTTAAGAGCACTTGTTTTTAAGTCAGAACCAGGCCAGCAATCAGCAGGGGGAAAAAAAATGTATAAGTTTGGAGAAGTAAGCAGAAGCCTGGATGACATCAACCTTGAAGTCTGGGATTTCTTCTAAGCCCAATTAAAAGATGTTGCAGAATTTTAGGCAGAAAAGTCGACATCATATAATTTATGTTAATAGAAGTTCACTCTCTCTGGTTATGGTGTAGAGGATGGGTGGATTGCAGGAATCTGAGGCAAGAATAATTGCCAGGACAGAAGATCAGAGGTTGATGGCTTGGACCAAGGGAGTAACAGCGGAGATCTAGACAGGTGGATGGATTCGGAGTGTCTTCAGGGGTAAAATCTATAAAACATGCTGACAGAATAGAATGTGTGGAAGGGGAACAGAAAAAGAGAAGTGAAGGGTGACTTCTACGTCAAGACAAAGGCTATAGCACCTGGCCATTTGTTGCACTAGACAAAGCCAGTGTCTACCCTCTGGGGAATCTAGTGTGCATTTGCCCCTTCATTCCTACAAGGCTGTGCTACCCAGCCCAACTGAGTCAACGCCATATACTTTTTCCTAAATCTTTGCTAATCTGAGAAATGAAAATGATTTCTCTATTATATTTTTTAAATTAATAATAAGGTAAAACATTTATTCATATAATTGTTAGTCATTTGTGTCTCTTATATTTGTTAATTGTCTGTTCTTTCTTTTCTTACTGGTTTGTGAGATCTGACCATCAATCCCTTGGATGCCCTTTGTCTCCCTTAGACTTCGAACATTGCCCTCCTCTTACCTCCCTGACAGTTTCAGCTCTGTTGCCTCTATTTCTCCAATATTCTGCTCTGGCCCTGTTCCCACCTCACCAAGCTTCTGTTCTCAGCTCTCTTATCTTCTTTCAATGGTGTTCCTAGATGATCTCTTCTATTTATATAATTCAGCAATTTCCACTACATTAATCATCCTAAAATCTCTGTCCAACCATGACCTCTTTCCAGATGTTCAAGCCAGTGGTTCCCACTGTATACTCTGCATTTTCATCTCTATGTCCAGCAAACACCTTTATTAAAACATGTCTAACATAAATCAGAGGAACTCATTTCCTCCAGCCAACTTCTCCTTATTTCCTATTCCTATTCACAGTACCAAACTCCACCTGAATTTCTCAGACTATCACTTCCTTCATTCATTTCTTCATTTTTTTCAACAAATATGTGTAGAGCATCTGCTATTTGCCAGGCACTGTGCTGGGCCCTGAAGTTTTTGCTCCCTAATCTCTTTCCCTCTATTAATTATTTTATTAAATCTTGTGAATTTTCTCTTTGTGATAACCTCTCAAAGTTATTACTTCTGTTCTTGTTTTTGTTCCTCTTGCTGCCCTCATAATGCCTAGTCTCCCCAGCAGATGTTTATATCTTGTCCATAGCAATGCCACAATCCTTACTCCTCTTACCGGAGCTAGATGAATCCCCCTAAAACAGAGTGCTGGTCATCTCACTTTCTCCTTCAAAAACCATCTTCGGTAGCACAATTACAAGTAAAGAAAAATCTTTAGCCAATATTGATGACCCTCAAACCATATCTCTTACTAATCCCTACTCTCCATCCAGCTCTCTATGAAAGCACTTGCATATTTGGCTTTCCTCCAACTTTGTCTTATTACTATATTGAATATATTTTTATTAAGATATAACTTATATACATTGAAATGAAAAGAGCTTACTCATGCAGTTTGATCAGTTTTGACAAATGTATACGCTCATGACACTCATACCACCCAAATCAAGATACGGAATATTTCCAGTACCCAAAAAGTTCCCTTGTGCTCCTTTCCAGTCAACTCCAACCCCAGCCACAGGCAAATGCTGTTCTGATTTCTATCCACATAGATTAGTTTTGCCTTTTCTTGACTTCTCTATAAATAAAATCATATGTAATATACTTTTTTGGGTCTAGTTTCTTTAGCTAAACATAATGTCTATAGAATTCGTCCCTGTTTCTTCATGTGTCAATGGTCCATTCCTTTTTTATTGCTGAGTAGAATAGCATGATGTGAATATATCACAATCTGTTTATTCAGTTTCCTGTTGATAAACATTTGGACTATTTCCAGTTTGAGACTTTTATGAATAAAGTTGCTATGAATATTCACATACAAGTCTCTGTGGAACTATGTTTCATTTCTTTTGTTTAAAAACTCAGGAAAAGAATTTGGGGGTTCTGTGGTATGTATATGCTTACTTTATAAGAGATTATTACACAGTGTTTCCAAACGGTTTTGTCACTTTACACTCCTACCATCAATGTGTGGGAGTTCTATTTTCTCCACATTCTCTCAGATCTGCTGTTGTAAGTCTTTTTAATTTAAGCCACTCTAATTGTTGATCACAGTGTGATTTAACGTGCATTTCCCTGACGACTAATGATGTTTACCACCTTCCATATGCTTATTACCAATTTGTAGATCTTATTTTGTGAAATACCCTTCAAGGTTTTTTTTTCTTCCAGTTTTTATTGGGTTTATGTCCTTTTATTATTGATTTGTAGTGGTTCTTTATGTATTCTAGATACAAATCTTTTATAAGATGTATGTATTAAAAATATTTTCTTCAGTCTGCATTTTACCTTTGTATTTTCTTAGCACACCTTATGATCAGCAGAAATTATCACTAGACAAAGTCCAATTTATCAGTCCATTTACCAATTTATCACTAGACAAAGTAATTTTTTAATGGTAGTGCTTTGTGGAGTCTCTTTGAAATCTTTGCCTACTTAAGTAAGTATAGATTGTGATGCTTTTTATAGAAATTAATAGGCTGACTCTAAAAGTTACATGAAAATAGAAAGGATTTAGAATATCAAAAAACTATTTAAAAAATGAAAAGCAAAATTATGGGATGAAAACTACCTAATTTCAAGATTTCCTACCAAACAATAGTAATCAAGACATTGAAATGGTATTTATGTAAGAATTGACCAATAGATAGTGGAAGAGCATGAGATTGTGAGGTAGACCCGCGTGTACAAGATGAGTTGATTTTTGATAAGGGAGCCAAGATAATTTAAAGTATATGGGAAAGTCTACTCAGCAAGTTGTTCTAATTGACTAGATAAATATATGGAAAAAATAAACATCACACCACATGCAAAAATTTATTTGCAATGGACTGTATGGCTGAAGATGAAAACTGAAACTATAAAGCTAGGAAAAAAAAATCTCACTATTTTCTCCTAACGGAGAAACCTAACAGTTTCTCCTCCCTATCATTTCCTTTTGACAGATTATCCAAACTTCAAGGCTGAGCTCAAATATAACCTTCTTCATGAAGCCTTTTCTTACCACCCTTATAAAAATAAATGCTACCTTATCTAATGCTTACAGCACTTTCCTTACAGCATTTTAAACATTGTATTATGGCCAGGTGTGTACATGTGTATACATGTGTACATATCATAACCATCCCTCTATAACCATCCTTCTTAACTGACCTTCTATAACCATCCTCCAGAACCAACCTGCCATGAGGTGTTCTTTGACCACGTATTGTTCTTCACTGAATCTCCGGAACCATGCAGCAAAGTACTCACCCATAGTAAAACATCAATAAATAATTGATCTCAAAAATGTAATTCCATAGCAAAGTATTGAAGAAAAAAAGAAGGAAAGGAAGGAAAAGGATCTGCTGCTTGCTTGTAGGCTAGGGAGAGGGACAGTAAGATAGAGGTAGAGGGGCACCTGGGTGGCTCAGTCGTTAAGCGTCTGCCTTCAGCTCAGGGTGTGATCCCGGCATTCTGGGATCGAGCCCCACATCAGGCTCCTCCGCTGGAAGCCTGCTTCTTCCTCTCCCACTCCCCCTGCTTGTGTTCCCTCTCTCACTGGCTGTCTCTATCTCTGTCAAAATAAATAAATAAAATCTTTAAAAAAAAAAAAAAGATAGAGGTAGAGATCAAAAGCAAATGAATTTTAATAAACATATCAATATACACTTATACAACTAGCAATCACTCTCCAATAAGGACATACCTGCAAAATTGGACAGAACCTTGGCATTGAGCAACTACAAAGCTCTTATAAAAAAATAATGTAAGCTTTACAAGCTTTTCTTTTGATACACTAAGAACTAAGTAACTCTCTGGAGAAATCAATTGGCAATAAATGTGATCTTCCCCTAAAAGATATCCAATATACTTCTGTTTCTAGAAAAATCTATGATCTCAGTATTGTAAATAATTTCGTTATCATTGCTGTTGTTGAGTATTTTGCTCTGAAAGATTATTTATATATTTATGTAACTTCCAGTTTCATTAAAATATATTTATTATTTATTAGTATTATTTATTAAATGCATATTCATTATTATATACATATTTCTTTAGTAACTCTTCTTGCATTATGTCAAACAAAATTCAGTCAAGAATGTGTTCAGCTTCATGTATCAGCCTCACTTGGAAGAGAGTATGGCTCAGCAAAAGAGCAGTTCTGAGGAGTACGACAGAACAGGGAGAGATGACAAAGGATTTAAAGAACTGCTCAGATTTTTAATTTCAGTTGAACAATGAGGAAGCCCATTAAAATCTCAATTTATTTGTGAAACTCAATTAATACCTGTCTCAGTATATTCTCTGAAATCATACCTCTGTTTCAAAGACTGTGGATCATTCCATTTCTGTCAGTATCTTTCTTTTCATATAAAAATATATTTGTGTTTGTAGGTAAAATATTTTTGAATGGCTAAGAAAAATAATCTAAGAATGGCTGCAGCCTTATTGCCATGGTACATTTATTTTAAAATACACATGGTCTATAAAGTACTTAGAAGAATGAAGTGATTACCATGCTGTTATTATTACCATCACTGCTGTTAATAAAATTCTGCAGAAACACTGGAGTGAGGGCTAAGCCATCATTCATAACTCCTGATGTGATTTCGCAGCCCTCAGCCACCTTCCTGGTCACTTCCTTGTCCTCCCCAAGGCTTGGTTTCTTCTGGATTTGCAGTGCATCCCCAAGTAAGCAAGGATAACGGGGAGTCAGTCTGAGTAATCCAAAACAGCCCTCTTTGTCCTTTTCCCAAGAAGCCTTTAAATATCCGAAGCTTTTCTTTCTCTCTTTAGAGTTCACTTTTTCAGGACAAAATTCCTAGTCCCTTTAAGTGGTCTTTATCTGATAAATTTTTCTAGAAATAACACCTCCTGGCTTCCCATTTGCACAGTGTAACTTAAATTTAAAGCAAAATTTCCCTTGCCTTTTATTTGCTTCCCATGTTATATATTAATGTATATTCTTTCCATAAAAATTACTTTCATTTACATAACTATCATTTCAGAAACCAAAGAGATTGAACATTCTTCTTCAAAAACTCTGTTTATGGGGCGCCTGGGTGGCACAGCGGTTAAGCGTCTGCCTTCGCCTCGGGGCGTGATCCCGGCGTTATGGGATCAAGCCCCACATCAGGCTCCTCCGCTATGAGCCTGCTTCTTCCTCTCCCACTCCCCCTGCTTGTGTTCCCCCTCTCACTGGCTGTCTCTATCTCTGTCGAATAAATAAATAAAATCTTAAAAAAAAAAAAACCTCTGTTTATTCTTGATATTTTTGATACAAGGTTTTCATCTATGTTTTGGTCCTAATCCGAATAAATAAGGTAGAAAAATTTAATTGCATTTGCATATGAGAAAATTCAGAAAAATTAGGATAAAAAACACTTCCAAGAGCACCACTTTATAAATAAAGAATGTCCATGTAATGGACTACCATGTAATTCTTTTTTACATATAAGTATATCCTGGTTGTGTTATCTGAAATACTTCCGCTACTTACACTTTTTTTTAATTGAGATATATGGACATGTAACATTATATTAGTTTCAGATGTACAGCATGATTTGATATTTGTATATGTTGTGAAATGAAAGCCACAATAAATCTAGTTAGTGTCCATCACCGCACAGTTACAAACTTTTTTTCTTGTGATGAGACCTTTTAAGATCTATCCTATCAACTTTCAAAAAGCCAATACGATATTGTTAACTGTAGTCACCATGCTGTACTGTACATTACATCCCCAGGACTTTTTTATTTTATAACTGGAAGTTTGTACCTTTTGACCCCTTTCACCCATTTTGCCCACCTCCCACCCCCCTGCCTTTGGCAACCACCAGTCTGTTCTCAGTATCTGCGAGTTTTGGGTTCTTATTGATTTTTTTGTTTTTGTTTTTGTTGGTTAGATTCCATGTATAAGTGAGATCATAGAGCATTTGTCTTTCTCTCACAATTTATACTTGTATTATAAAAAGTAAACTATTCTTTGTGTTACTATTTAAAAAAACAAATTTTTCTGAAAAAAAAGTAATTCTGAATTTTGAATAGAACATCTGTGCAGATATACTTCTGTGCTTTTAAGTATTTATTTGTTCAAAGGAACTTTTAATGACTGAAGATGTGTACTCTGAATGTGTATACATATTCCTTCCATGGAATTAAATATACCTTCTATATTGTTTCATGTCTGCTGTGGCATGTCACTGGTGAAGCCTGGGGGATGGAATGGGGAGGAGAGATGGAGGCGTACATGAAAATTGTTTAAGAATTTCTTAATAACATGAATATGGAAAAAAGGTTTAGAATTTTTATCTGCTAAGGCACAAACCTGAATCTGATGTCAGTTTCAATGCTCATTTAAATATTTTATACATTTCACATCACGAGTTACAACAGAGTATGTTTTTAAAAAGTCATTCGGAACATGTAGTCATATGTAGTCATATGACTGAAATAGCTAATGATTTTATTATTAGTCTCATTGCTCATATACATAATGCTCAATTATTGTTTTCTTTTAATGTCAAAGAGAAAAAAATCTCCTAGGAGCTGAATAAATCAGGCTAAAACTGGGGACATGATGATTTACTCACCTATTCCTAATTCAGCATTCAGCTCATTATTTCAGTTAAGCTACAATGAGAATCTTAGTCCAGGCTGAACACTTCATAGGACCAGATACTAATATACACTCAATCATAAGACATTATTTTTTAGTCTATTTAATATATCCCCACCCCAATTTAATGTTACAGTTCCCAAGACCTCAATGTGTCCTATTTCTTCATACTGAAAATATCTTTAACCTAATCTTGTATTTTTGCCAGAGTCAGATAATTTATTCCTAAGTATGGCATGCTTCCCTCAAGTTACAAAGGAAAACATTTTCAAAATAGGTTTAGCAAAAAGGAGAAAAAAAAAATTCCACATGTCTACAAGTAAGTCAAGACTATGAATCTCCCAAATGATAAACTAGTTACCTGCTGGGGCATGTTAGGATCTCATTTTTATAACTCATCATATAATTAGCCATGTTCAGTGCCTTTCAGCGCTATGTCAGACTATATGTCATGACGAGGATAGTTTAAAATTTATTAAAGTTTGCTTTAGAAAACAGTGTACCTCATAAGTAAAAGAAAATGACTTTATACAATATTAATGAGAGCCAGAAATGGAAAGGGCACTCTGCTAGGCCAACAGTAACCAAAAACATGGCCTTTTTTTCCAAGGAAGTTACAGTCCAGTGGAGGAATGGGGGTGAATATAAATCATTATGATACAAAGCATGGTCTACGTGGCAAAAGCAATGTCTAAAGAGTGATTAATTTTGACAGGGGTGGGGGTTGAGAAAAGCTTCCCAGAAGGAAGTAACATTGAATTTGGCCTCAGAGGATCAATTAAGCAGAGAGAAGGGAAAGAACCCTGAAGACTGGGATTGGTAATTTCAACAGAGATGCAGAGTCAGGAGAAAAGTAAGGCATGTTTAGGAAGCAAAATTGTGTATTATGGGTAAAATACACGGAAACTCAGAGCATGAGGGTATTTGAGAGGAGAGGTGGAAGGGCCTTGAGGAATGGGGGGGGAGGAATGTAAACTCCAGTCTGTAATCAATACTCTAAGCCAGGAAATAGCACAATCAGTTTAGGGTCTGGCAAAGACAGTTCTAGTGGCGTTGTTTAGGAACAATTAGAATGAAGACTGACCTGAAGCAGACAAACCAGTGAGAAGTCAGTTGCAATTGTTTGGTAAAGAGAAAATGGGGTAACATGGGCTTCAGCTGAGGAAGTAGCAATGAGAACAGAAGAGGGTAGATGTTTAAGAGACTATAAAAGTGTTATCAATAGGATTTGGTGACAAATACCATAGGAAGAGGGAGGAGGAGTCAAAGATAATCCTCAAGGGTTCTCACCGTATTGATTGGATAGACAAAGAGCAGACACAGTCATACCTTTGTGAATTTGTGAAATGCTTCCTTCAGCCTGAACGATCCATTCCTCATGTACCTCTTGTAGATAGCGCAGCCCTCTTTCTTTCTTTCTTTCTTTCTTTCTTTGTTTTTTTTTTTTTTGAAGATCTTATTTCTATATTTATTTATTTGAGAGAGAGAGTGTGTGTGTGCACACTGGAAGGGAGGGAGAGGCAGAGGGAGAGGGATAGAAAAAATCTTAAGCAGGCTCCACACCCAGCACAGAGCCCAGCATGGGACTCAGTCTCACAACCCTGAGATCATGACCTGAGCCAAAATCAAGAGTCCCACCCTCAACGAACTGAGCCACCCATGCACACCAGCCCAGCCTTCTTTCAAAGTTTAGGTCACATCCCACTACCTGCTCCCAGATTTCTTGCCCTGTACTCTACCCACAGCCAGAATCATCACTTTCATGCTTGCACAAAATACCATCTTTACTTCTGCTTTTTGTCATCACTTACAAGTGACTACTTACATGTTTTGTTTCCTCATGGTAGGCAAGTGCCTTGAGATATGTTCCTCTTGTCTCTGTATTTTTCATAATACCCAATAGGGTGACTATCAACAGATGGCTATTTCCATGTGTAACATTTCTGGATATTGTCCAGCATTAAGGTGGTCCAAAGAGAGGTGATGTTGAGCAATGATTCTCAAAGTATGGTGCATGTGTTACTGGGGAAATATGGAAAATAATGTTCAATATGGAAAGATTTTTAATGGTTTCTATTTTGTATTCATAAAATGGAATAATACCCAGAAATAAAAATAGAATGAACTAGTGATGTATGTAAACTATGTAAATTAAACTCAAAATATTATGTTGAAGAAAGAAGCCAAACATGAAAATGTATGTATCATATGATTTCATTTCTATGAAATTCACAAACAGTAAAAATCTATGTTGCTAGAAATAAGAACAGTGGTTGCCTGTAGAAACAGGATTTGACTAGAAGGGTGTGCAATTTCTAGAATCATGAAAGTATTTTATATTTTTTATTAGGTTATTGATTTTCCAGGTTTACATCATTTTTCAAAAGTCATTGTATTGTATCCTTAAGTTTGGTGTGTTTCACTCCAAGTAAACTTTATCTCAATTAAGTAGACAAAATTCAGGAAAATTTAAATATCATCATGGTTTAGTTGATACCAAGGAATTTTTCTTATCAATTTTATTAGAGTATGATGATAGCATTGATGATATGTTCATAATATTTAGAGATATATATTGAAGTATATATGGGTGACATGATACCATATAGGTATCATAGATTGCTTTGAAATAATTCATCAAATATGAAAATGATTCAAAAGGAAATAATTAAAGCAAATGTGTCATAATATTGATAAGTGTAGAATCTGGGTGAGAAGTATGTAGGAGTTCATTTTATTATGCTCTCTATATGTATATTTAAATTTTCAAAATAAAAATAGATTTTACAAGAACAACTTACCAAAAATCAATTTACCATGTGGATAATATCAAGCCCTATACTCAATCCAACAGCAAATTATGCTGCCTCTAACTTGAAAATGCATCCAGAATACGTCAATCTAACCCCCCCCCGGACACTCCCCCCCCAACACACATACACACACACACACACACACACACACACACACACACACACACACACCAATACACACACTGTTACCTCCCTGGGTCCAGCCACCTCCATCTCTCAGCTGAACTAGGTCAATAACCCTCTGACCACTCTCCCCATGTCCAGTAACCCCTGGCGTTATGTTCCACACTAAATTCAGAACTATCCTTTTTTTTTAAGATTTATTTATTTTAGTATGACATAGAGAGAGTGAGAGAGAGCAAGTGGGGCGAGGGGCAGAGGGAGAGATTCCAAGGTGGGACTCCATTCCATGACCCATGAGATCCTGACCTGAGCCGAAACCAAGGGTTGGATCCTTAACAAACTGAGCCATGCAGGCGCCCCAGAACCATATTTTTTAATACACAAATTAGGTCATGGTATTCTTCTCAAAACCCTCTGATTTCCCATGTCTTGCAAAGTAAACTTCAAATTCTTTACGTTGGCTTTTGAGGATTGAAATGACCTCATTTCCAGCTGCCTCTCTGAACTTACCTCCTACATTCTCCCTTTTCACTCTCTCACACACTGGTTTCCCAGTATCTCTCAAAAAACAGAAAACAAAAACAAAAAAACAAACAAACCCAAGCCTCAGTCTACCTCAAGGTCTTTAAACTTGTTTTTCCCTCTGCATAGAAGCTATTTCCTCAGGGAACCACAGGCTTCACTTCCTCACTCTCTGCTCAAATGTCACAGGATCAGAGAGGCTTTCTTCGACCACTGCATATGAATTAGCTCCACCTTATCTATGCTATGCACCCTCTATTCCCCTTTATTTGAATTATTTTTCTTACAATCCTTCATCACTATCTGACATATTATATACTTTTTTTTTCTGCCCTCTCTGACTAGAATGCAAGCTCCCTGGGGGCAGTTTTATTCACTGGGGAATCCCCAGCACCTAGTCTAGTGTAAGGCTCAGAGCAGGTACACAATAAATAGTCATTGTTGGAAGAAGAATCAAATGGGTTCTAGGGTCACCTTTGACTTTGACTTTATAAATTCAACTTAGAATCCTGAACAAAAGGAAGTCTATATTCCTCTCACCCTAAAACTGTGTTACCTGCCCAGGGGCAGGATGGAGAAGCCATGGCTAATTAATTCACCTATGACATGGCAACAAAATTAGGAGAACAGACAAGACCTCAAACTAAAGAATGACAGGTCTCATGGGACTCCATTGGGCCCACCCATCCTTTAGGAATGAGTCACTCCTCTCTGGCAAGGGGTGGGTGGTGGTGGAGGGGAACACACATGCTATCTTCCTAATACCCAAGAAGGCCAAATTCCCATTTGTGGGCCAAGGGAGAAATACTGGGAAAAGAATAGAACATTTCCTACCCCAACGAAGATAATGATGAAGAAAATAATGACGGGCCTTTTCCCAGCGCCAATTCCCTTGTAGGCCTATCAGAAATAAATTAGATTCCAGGAAGATGGGCAGAGAGCATTGTTTTTTGTTTTTTTGTTTTTTGTTTTTTGTTTTTTTGCTTCTCCACCCTGGTTTACTCTCCATCATGTTTACTCTAAGACCAGGACTCTACCCACCCACTCGCAGATATGCACACAAAGATAACTGGGTGTATTGTGTTGAAGGAGATGATCCTTTCTAAGAAGGATATGACTAAATGTTAGATAGGACAGTGGTGATTGGAATCTGTGGCAACCAGTATATACTTGAGAATTTTCTAGAATCAAGACAGATTAGCCTTACAATTTACTAACTGCATAACCCTACACTTTATTTAACTGATTCTGCACCTTATCTGTAGAACACATAAATAATGTCTCCTGGATAGAGTTCTTCTGAGGAATAAATTAGTATATATAACAGAAAAGTACCTGACACATGAAAGAACTCAATTAATATTATTAATATTTTGTTTTCTACAATCAACATTAAAATATCTTGTGAGATTCCAAATGTTTCAGTGTTCCTTTTCCTTTAGTGCCCATGGTTCTTAGTCACGTTGCTTCGAAGAATGAATGGGGTAGACCAGATGAAGTGTGGTGGGCAGCAAAGCAAAGTTTATTGGGCGATAGTATAAAGCTCCCAAAGAGGGAGAGGACCTAAGAGGGTTGCCACTGGAGTTTCTAAGTTCAGGCATTTTTATGAGATTGTTGGTGGCTGTTTCAATTTTATTAAACCTCTGTGCCTGTCACCCAATCAGGTTTTTGTCCATGCACTCAGGTAGTTGTTCACGTGGGAAAAGGTGGAAGGCTCCTTCCAGGATGGTGTAAAATCCTTCTAAGGGTGGTTTCCTCTTAGGACTGGAGGTGGGTGGAGCAGGGAAATTCCTTCTCCCTGTCTGCCTTTCTTCTGACTATCCTTCATTACAAATGATGTGATTATATTTTTCCTCACTACAAACCATGGCATAGTTTTCCTTATAGTAATGATAAACAGAAATTTTGCTTTGTAGTTATTAATATAGGGACTCTGGTGTAACCAATGGGAGGTGGCAATGTTCTTAAATTCCTCATTAAAAAATAAAATGTGTTTAACTGCTTAACCCCTTCTCCTAATAATTTTTTGCTGGGTGTTCAATAAGGAAAGAATGAAAGTGGTGCTGTAACACTAGAGATTTACTTCACTTTGTCTTTTCATGAAGACATCAGGTAAAACATTTGTGAGGGAAGAGCTTTAAGACAGTAGCTGGAATCTGATATCTAAGTTACATCTGCAACTGAGCTATTTGGCGAAGATAACCTTATTTTGGCAATTCGTGAGAAAGAAGAAGAATGAGGCATGAGGTGCTAGGATACCATTCAGCAGCTCTAAATTCTAGCATAGGATCTATTCAACATCTCCTGTTAATGATTTGGGTAGAGACAAAGGTGGCTTGCATACCTAATCTGCCAGGGCCACCAAGAATGGCAAGGTAATGAATAGCACTGATGGTCAACTGGAGAATTAAAAAGAGCAGGGCAGGCTGGAATGCTGGACTAAAACAAACGAGCTGTAATAAAAGATAAATGTTGAATGATATTTATAAAAGTGTAGAATGATGTAAATAGCAAAAGTGCCATACAGTCGTTAATCATTCATTCAGGTCCTTTGATAAGAGATACAGATATGTTCCTCACAATATGTATTCAGTGTAATTGAGGAGACAGAACCTTAAAAAGAAAAGTTCAGTGATGGGTCTATTCAGACAAGTATAGAGAAGTAACATCAAACTCATCCAATGGAGAGTGAAGGGATAAAGGCCAGTGAAATAGGCTCTTGAGCTGAGAAGGGTTTTATTCCAGACAGAGATGCAATGTAAGAAAGACACACAGATGAAAGATAGTATGGTGTATGCAGAAAATTTTGAGCACTACAACGCAGAGCGGGAAATTGTGAGAGGTGATACCAGAGAAGCAGAGTAAGCCATGGAGACACTAAGTCATGCAGAGGAGCAGGACTTTATCATGTAGGCATTAAGAACTAAAGCAGAGATACAACCAGAAATTGACAGGTTCAGACTGCATTTCATGTGGATCATTCAGGAAGTAATATGGAGGATGGTTGTGATGGGAAGGAAAGAGGGACCGAGGAAGGAGAGAAGACTGGGGTCATAGACCCAGGTCAGAGGAATCAAAGATTTTAATTGGTACAGTGTTGTTATTGTGGGCACTCCAGGCTCTAAGATCTAGAAGGAAGATCTGAATTTCATAGAAAAACAGGAAAAGATGGTCCAAGAGATACAGAGAAAACGTCAAGAGTTGTGGGTCACAGAAGCCACAGAAGTAGAGAATTTTAAGAAGGAAGAAATGACTTACAATATTACATGCCACCCATAAGAGAAGGACTGTAAAATAACCCTCAAATTTCACAGTCAGACCAAGTGTTAGACTTAATAGGAACAATTTCAGTAGAGTGGTTGACAGGGAAGACACATTAAAGTGTATTTTAAAAGAAATAAATGAAAGATGAGTAAGTATAGCTTGGATACACTGGATGAGTTCGATGTTACTTTATACTTGTATGAATATGCCCATCACTGCACTTTTCTTTTTATGGTTCTGTCTCCTCAATTACACTGAATACATATTGTGAAGAACATATCTGTATCTCTTATCAAAGGACCTGAATGAATGATTAACGGCTGTATGGCACTTTTGCTATTTATATCATTCTACACTTTTATAAATATCATTCAACATTTATCTTTTATTACAGCTCATTTGTTTTAGTCCAGCATTCCAGCCTGCCCTGCTCCTTTTAATTACTTTGGGGGTCTTTTTATTTGGTTTTTTTTTGTTTGTTTGTTACATAAACCATATTAATACAGGAGTGCTGACTTGACAATATGACATGTGAAAAAGATCCTAGAAGCCAACCAGATGACAGCAGTGTTAAGAAAATAACAGGGTCCATATATACTTCCATAGAAATAGACATCTAGGTCATATTCCAATTATTATATTTAGTTTCAGAGGATCACATTAAAGAAAGACAGTATGAAATAAGGTCATGTTTAGAAGGATATTAAATGACTGTAATTCCATAAACCTACTTAACAAAAAAACAGGTAAAGGAGGTTGACATTTACCCCAGGAAAGGAAAATTAAGAGATGAAACTATCATTGAGCAGAGGAAGTACATTTGCTCTAAAGTGCTCCAAAGAGCAGAAGCTTTATATGACAAAGAGATAGGTTTTATTTTAAGAGAAGGAAACACTCATTAATAAAGCCACCAATTCTTCATCACTGAAAGTTTGTAAGAGGTTAAATGACCAAAAAGCAGGAAGGTTATAGCAGGAACCCTACATTTGGAAAAATGTGGATATCTTTCAACGTTAAGTTTCTATAACCCTGTTTTTAAACATCATTTACCCATTTTTGAGAGGTTATGAAATGAGATATAGAACATATCATTCTGAGTGTCCAATCGGATGTTGAATGCATTGGAATAGGAGAGCAGATAAAACTTGAATGTTTAAGGTTTACACTATATGGATTTGGCATTGAATTTTACACTAGGTTTAAATGCAGGAGTCACTAAAAAGGTAATTTATTGCTTCACAGCAATGAATACCGGCCCATAGCAAGGGTAGTTGAGGAGGATGACTGGAAGTTTGTCAGGACCTGGAACTTTACAAAATGTAAAACAAAACAAAACACCAAAAAACAACAAAACAACCTATTAATAAGACCTGAACATTGTTCATGGATGAAGTGGGGGAGGGTGGAGGTGTATAGAGAAGGAGAGAGAGGCGTGAATAAGCAAATATCTAATTAAGCATCCAAACAACCAGGTTTACTGCCCAGGAAAGGATAAGGAAATGAAGTTGACAGGATGCAAAAGGATCTGCGCAGCCAGAGAAACTGGTCATGAGTGCAACAGTCTTCTGCGAGAGTTGCTGAGTTGCCTACAGATGTTTTCTATCAACCAAAGAAATGATTGATTGCAACCCACGGAAAACCATTGAACCTAGCTTGAGTGGAAAAGAGGGAATTTATTACATAGATATAAGGGTGTCCTAAGAAGTAGGGCTTCAGGAGGGAACTGGAGACAGAAACTGGAGTAGGTCAAGAATTTGCATTTCTAACAAGTCCCCAAGTGACGCCCAGGCTGCTGATTCAGGGCTTGCACGTTGGCGATCCACTGCTTTAGAGCTGGCAAACATCTTCCCAGGTATTATCTCATTTAATCTTTACTGTAATTCTGTGGGGGAAGCCCTATTATCTCCATTTTCCAGGAGAAGATGCAAAGGAATAAAGAGCTTTAAAACCCAAACTCTTAGAGTTTCTGACCAGCAAAGCTGAGACAGGAATTTGGTTCTGACATAGCCAAATTCCATCTTTTCCCTTACCCCTCAGCTGTTTGGTGTCATGGTGATGACCTGTATCCATCGGAACCCGATGAAAATAAATAGTTAGTGGCACATGGCTAATTCCATTTGTTTAATAATGACATAGCTAAGGAAAATGTCATTATTCTCTTTAAGAACAAGAGCTGTTATATTTTTATACTGCCAAGAGTAGAACTCAGAACTATTAGCTTATTTGTTTAGTGTGCTTTTATATCAAAATGCAAATGTTGCAAGCTTAAAGAGATCATGGAGACAGCTGCACTTAATAGACTAATTAAATTTTCTGTAGTTATTCTGGCTTTTTTCTTTTCCGCTGCCTTTTACCTATCTCTTATACTAGCAGTCATAATTATGTTGAAACATTAAGGTGGTCCTCAATGAAAATAAGTTTCTGTGTGTAACTTCCCTTTGCAAAAACAACTTCTTTATTCTGTCCCTTCATAATTTTCAGCAAACTATTATCAAAAATTGTTCAATGCATTCAGGCTACTTTTCCAGACTATTTACTTTATTTTATAATATAGGATCAGTCCTGATTTTTAGTAATTTGGTATAAAACAATGCTACATATTTGAATTGTATAATCGCATAGTTTAAAAACAGTGAACATCATGGTTCTGAAAATTTATAAATTGTTTTTTGAAGGAGTAGGGATGGGTAAAAGAAGACCTGACAGAGGGGTCCTTGGACTTTAATTTCTAGAGTGTTCAAGGAGATATAGCTGCCTGGGTGGCTCAGTTGGTTAAGTGTCTGACTCTTGATTTTGGCTCAGGTCATGATCTCAGGGTTGTGGGATTGAGCCCCTCATCCAGGCTCCGTGCTCAATGGGGAGTCTGCTTGAGGTTCTCTCTCTCCCTCTTCCTCTGCCCCGCCCCCAGCTCACACGCATACTCACGTGCTCTCTCTCTCTCTCTCAATAAATAAATAAATAAATAAATAAATCTATCTTTATTAAAAAATTAAAAAATATATTTAAGGAGATAAAGAAAGGAGTACAAAATAAGGTAAAAAATAATTTAAAAGAAAGGATAGGCAGTTTTTTAAAAGAATCAAATAGAAATTCTACAAATAAAAGTTACACTAGAGAATGCATGAAAATATATTTGAGAAACACCCAGAATGCAGGTGAAATATTTCACCAGAAAATGAAGTGAGGAAGAAATATTATTGAGAAGTTAAGAGACATGGCGTATAGAATAAGAGGTTCTAACACACACTTAATAGTTCCAGAAGAAGATAATAGAGGAAATGGTGGAAAAGAGTATTTTGAGTACTATTAACTTCAGTATATATGTGTATCCAATTCAAAGTGGTTACCTAATATCAAACAATAAATATAGGTAAGTCCCTGTATCAGGGCATAATAGTGAAAATATAGAGCAGAATGGATAAAAAGAGAATCCTTTATCTGTTCCTAAAAGCTACCAGAGAGAGAAGATGGATGGCCAATTAAGGAATGACAATCAGGTAAGACATCAGTTTCCTCGCTGGCAGCAACCAGAGTCTCCCCACCTAAACCATCATTTAGGAATACAAGCAAAAAGAGAGAGTTTCTTAGATGCACAAAAGATACAACTTGACCAGTCATGGGCCTTCATGAAAGAATGACTGAAGAACACACATTGGCAAGAAAGAAAATGAATTCCATGAACAAAGGGAACAAGAAGGAATTATAAGCAAATAAGTAGGTCTAAAGCAAATACGCTGACATTTGACATTATGCAAGTGTTCATCGTATTTAGTACTATAGCACTTTCAGTACTTTTCTGTAATGCAATTACTAGGTGTTTTTTTTTTTCCAAAAGCAATACAAATAGCAACAATTAATATTTATAGATGCTTGCCATGTTCCAGGCACCGTACTGATTTTTTTATGGATTATCTCATTTATTTCTTATGACAATATTGCAAGATATATCTACTTGTTATACCCACTTTACAGATCTTGAAACTGAGGCACAGAGCAGTAATTTTTCCAACATCATACAGATAGCAAAAAATGGAAATGGATTTGTGTGATCTAGGGAAAGTCATTTAGTGTTAAAGGGTCAAAGCCCAATATTCTCATCTATGCAATGAAGACACAGATGTTTGCTCTGACCATATTACAAGGTTATGTGAAGAAGAAATAAGAACAATTAGTGTTAAAGTGCTTGAGAAATTGCCAAACATTCTGCAATTTGAAATGATAATAAAAATAAAACAGAATATGTCTACCAGATTTTAAAAAGGAAAATTGGCCGCATAGCTAATAGATGATAGCCATTCATCTATTCAGAATATATTTTATTATTTTTTAAAGATTTTATTTATTTATTTAACAGAGATAGAGACAGCCAGCGAGAGAGGGAACACAAGCAGGGAGTGGGAGAGGAAAGAAGCAGGCTCATAGCAGAGGAGCCTGATATGGGGCTCGATCCCATAACGCCAGGATCACGCCCTGAGCTGAAGGCGTACGCTTAACGACTGTGCCACCCAGGCGCCCCCAAAATATATTTTAATATGGCTTCAGTAAGTAATTACAATTTGGAGATTATATATAAAGTAGCAGTGTTTCGCTTATTTATTTGTTTGCTTGCTTATTTCTAACCCACCTTGTGCCAAAAAAGATTTTCAGGCAGCTAATAAGGGTATGCTAAAAAAGGAGAAAAAAAATCAATATAAAAGGATTCATTTTATTCTTTTATTTTAAAAAGATACCTTAGATTTTATTTCTAAATATACACAGACTTTGCAAAAGCAGCTGGTTATTAATTTAAAATATAACGCCATTCCACACATCCTCTATTACCACCCCTACTGCAGTATACACACATAAAACAAATTTAAGCAGCAGGAAAACTTCATATTGTCTATTCTAAAAAATGAAAATTGCTCATTTTCATACTGCTTTGGCATGGTTCAAGTTAATGATGTGCTAATGCAATATTAAAGTAGTAACTCCTGCAGTTATAACAGCCCTAATCGGGCAGCTGACATCACAACAGCATTACTAAAGTGCTGGATTTTACTCGATTTCCATAAGTAAATGGAATCTGAAACTCATTGCCTGTTAATCACTGCAGTTTTGTAGGTCCCTTATTTATTTTGGATAAGCATTTCATTCTCAAGTAAAGAATTAAGTGAGAAAATGAGCCAGAATTCAATAGAGACTCCAGTGAGTAGCCATTTCTTTCAGCTCCCATAATAAACAGAGAATTTTTAAGCCTATAGAAAATGAGAACAGATGTGGATAATAACACAATTTGTGATTTAAGAATGCAAGCTTTTTCTGAAGATTTAGGAATTATCACGAGTACTATTCATTGAACCTCCAAAAAATCAATAAATATTAAAATCGGAAAACGATGTTTGCACTATAATTTGAAACATGAATATTTACCCATCATGCCTTTGAAAATTCCATGATGTCCTGAATACTTATGAACTGTGTGTCATCAGATGATTCAAAGAGCTTCTCTGAACTACTTAGAATTCTCAAGCAGAGCAGTAAGAACACATTCTCAATAAAGAAAGGCTTGTGCTTTATTCTGTCTGAATTTTCACTGGCTCTATAGCTTAGTAAAAAGAGGACTGAATGTGGAATTATGAAACTGGGCTCACATATTGCCCTTGCCACTTAATAGCCAATGTGATTTCAGATAAGTTCCTTAAAGATGAGTTACATGTTCCACAGATATAACATGACAATAACAACACCTCCTCCAAAGGATTATTTGAAGAAAAAAATGAGAGCAGAGCCTAGTATACAGTTAATGAAATCTGATTTAGAATTGAGGATATTTCACAAAAGCTTAGCTTTGATTAACCTTATTCATTTTGAGGACTCAATATTGACCTGTGTGAAGCTGATGACAACTTTTGGATGGAAATTAAATGGCAGGTTTTTAAAAATGCGTGTTGTTTTCACATTACTAGTTATGATAACCATGACTATATAAGACCTGACTAGAAGGTCCATTATAGAGAGAGAACTGTTATGGCATATTGATTCAATCTTTAATATAGTAAGTTCTGAGCAATGGACTGGGTCACTACATTTATTTAATCATTAAAACAAATGGTGTCAGTCTATTGCTTTTATAATAAAGATTACATTTGGACCCATTCTGAGAAAGACCCAGTAAACAATTGATTTCATAAAAATCATCCAAAGCATCTTGGTAGTCAACTATCCCTGTGCTCTGCTGAGTCTGGGACATCCCAGGAGGTGCCTCAGGCAGCCCTGGGAGATGGTGAGGGGGAGTTTGAGGGGTTGGCTCCTGCTCCTCTCCCTTAGTTCAACCCCACTTTTACCACCTGCAAGCACTGACCTTATGTCTAAGATTTTATTTACACAAAGGATTTGGTTGCTATTAAAATGGTTGAATAGCTGATCTCTTCCAACTCCCTTATTTTAGAGTTGAGGAAATTGAAGGCCAGAAATGTAGCACAAATCACTTAAGATCTCTCAGAAGTCAGGACCAGAAAAAATGTGTCCAGATTCCCTAGCCAGGTTATTTTCATCACACTGTTCTCTTGATGAGAAGATTAATCCCTATCATGTACTAATATTGAATATGCTGCTGTTGATTCTACCTGTATTTACTAATGACTCCAGAAAAATCTCTAAATTATTTCCCCAATTGAAAATGAGGTTCAATGGTACTATATCAAAATAAAAACTTCTGGGGCGCCTGGGTGGCACAGCGGTTAAGCGTCTGCCTTCGGCTCAGGGCGTGATCCCGGCGTTATGGGATCGAGCCCCACATCAGGCTCCTCTGCTATGAGCCTGCTTCTTCCTCTCCCACTCCCCCTGCTTGTGTTCCCTCTCTCGCTGGCTGTCTCTATCTCAGTCAAATAAATAAATAAAATCTTTAAAAAAAATAAAAATAAAAACTTCTGCACAGTGAAAGAAATAATCAACAAAACTAAAAGACAACCTACTAAATGGTAGAAGATATTTGCAAATGACAGATTTGATGAAGGGTTACTATCCAAAATACAGAAAGAGCTTATTCAACTCAAAAAAAAGAAAAGAAAAAAGTAATCCAATTAAAAAATGGACAGAAGACATCAACAGACATTCATCCAAAGAAGATATCCAGATGGGCAGCAAACACATGAAAAGATGCTCAATATGACTAATCATCAGGAAAATACAAATCAAAATCACAATGAGATATCACTCCACACCTGTCAGAACAGCTAAAATCGAAAGTACAAGAAACTAGTGTTGATGAGGATGTGGAGAAAAAGGAGACTTCATCACTGTTGCTGAGAATGCAAGTTGGTGCAACCATTGTTGAAAACAGTATGCAGGTTCCTCAAAAAATTAAAAATAGGGGTGCCTGGGTGGGTCAGTCAGTTAAGAGTCAGCTCAGGTCACGATCCTGGAGTCCCAGGATCGAGCCCCACATAGGGCTCCCTGCTCAGCAGGGAGTTTCCTCCTTCTTCTGTCCCTCACCCTGCTCTCTCTCTCTCTCTCATTCTCTCTCTCTCAAATAAATAAAATAAAATAAATCTTTAAAAAGTTAAAAATAGACCATATAGCCCAGTAATTCCACAGCTGGATATTTACCCAAAGAATACAAAAACACTAATTCAAAAAGATATATGCACCCCTATGTTCATTGCAGCATTATTTTACAATAGCCAAATTATAGAAGCAGCCCAAGTGTTCATTGAAAGATGAATGGATAAAGGAAATGTGACATATATACACAATGGAATATTATTCGGCCATAAAAAAGAATTAAATCTTGCCATTTGCAACCGCATGGGTGGATCTAGAAAGTATAATGCTAAGTAAAATAAATCAGTCAGAGAAAGACAAATACCATATGATTTCTCTCACATGTGGAATTTAAGAAACAAAACAAATGAACAAAGAGAAAAAGAGACAAACCAAAAAACAGACTTTTTTTTTTAAAAGATTTTATTTATTTGACAGAGAGAGACAGAGAGAGAGGAAACACAAGCAGGGGAAGTGGGAGAGGGAGAAGCAGGCTTCCCACTGAGCAGGGAGCCCGATGCAGCTGGATCCCAGGACCCTGGGATCATGACCTGAGCCAAAGGCAGACACTTAACAACTGAACCACCCAGGTGCCCCAAAAAACAGACTCTTAACTATAGAGAACACACTGATAGTTACCGGAGGGGAGGTGGGAGGGGACGGGTGAAATAGGTGAAGGGAATTAAGAGTACATTTATCCTGATGAGCACTGAGTGATGTATACAAGTGCTGAGTCACTATACTGTACACCTGAAGCTATATCACACTGTATGTTAACTACACTGGAATTTTTTAAAAAATTCTGTGCAAGAGAGTGATATGGAGAAGGTAGTCCTTTACAAAAGTGTGTCAGGTGGCTTGAGACAGACAGTCTCTCTTACAAGAGACCAGAAACAAGGAAATGAAATATTTACTTATTAGACTAGTCAAGGAGTAAGGGGGCCACGGACGACATGAGGATGCTGGCAAAGCAAATAGAGAAAAACCAGGAACAATGTGGGAGACACTGTGGAGAAAAGATTTCTAAGACTAGTTGGCTGATTTGATAAGAGTGTTGGAGGGAGAGAAGAAAACAGATATGCAAGGCTTCACGCGGGGATAATGGTGCAATTTTCTCACCAGTCTCTTCAGTCGCCACCCCCACCCTTTCCAAGAGCTTTCTCCTTTCTGCTTTTAAACTCACCCATGCTTGAATCAGCATAAATGTTTGGAAAAGGTAAAAAACATTTATCCTCAAAATGTTCTTGAGGTAAACCATTTCTGAAATATGAACCTGTTCGCCAGCCAAAACTCAATTTGTATTCAAACTGCGGTTTAAACACTCTGTCCAAACATGACAGATGTTGGAATCAATTGGTTTGCAAGTCTTATTTTTTTTTTGTCAGCTTCAATAAACAAAATCTTCTTAAATTATCTTCTGTCAAATACATTTACCAAATCCTTGCAATGCGTATAGACCTCTGTAAAGTTAATTGAAAAACAAACTCTTGGCCTTTAGGAACTAAAAAGAAAGGTAATTTTTAAAAAAGGGAGTGGGGAAGGCTTTAAAAAATGCAAGAAAGTATATCAAAAAAAAAAAGAAAAAAGGAAGAGAAAAAACAGCACACTCGCACACACATAAGAAAAGAATTTTCTTTTGTTTCAAACTCTCTAAAATCATTTCCTAACATTTTTGCCTAAAGTTTAAGATTTCGGTCCTAAGATCTTGTTGGATATTTTTATCAGATCCTATAAATGACATAGGAAAGCTTGATATTTTTATAATAATTAGATTCTAATTTGGTAATTTGAAATATCTTTTACTTGTTCATATGCTAATATGCTAGAGTCTGCCAAAGGTAATAATACTGCATAAGTGAAATGAGTCTGAAAGTGTTCTTATATATTATCATAAACAATAAATATTTATTGACTCTTGCCTTGATAATGAGATATAACGTCAGGCTAAGTTCCATGAATAAAAAAGGCAGTAAGACATAAAATTCAGACCCAAGGCCACCTGATCTCTCTCTGTCTATTCACTCATCTATAAACTAGGGCTATTAATAGAGCCTACTTTATGGGATTGTGGGGACTGAGTGAAATAATATGTGCACATCACATAGCATAGTGTCTACCATATAGTAAATGTTCAGTAAATATTATTATATCATCACATCCCTTTATTATCTAGTTCATTTTTTATAAATATCTTTTCATGATTAAAGCCTATTGGAATCTTAACATTTTAATTCAGATTTCGTATGTTCTTTGTGTATTAAATATTAACTTTGTATATTAAAATATTAACTTACATTAATTAATATAACTTGGTTATATATTTACTATAAATACATTCCCAATTCTTTTTTTGCTGTCAACATAAGAATTTTTTTCCTTTTGATAGGATTATTTCTTTTAAGCTGTTGTTCTTGATATTTACTGTTGCTTTTATATGTAGAAAATCTTCCCTATTCCAGAAATACATGTATGTTCTTTGAGGCTTTTTCTCTTTCCTTTTTCCTTTTTCTTTTTTGTGTGTGGTAATAGTTGGACATTTTACATTTAACTCTTTAGTGCAGCTGAAGTGAGGGAAGGGGATGAAGTGGGGACTGAAATTCTAATTTTTCATCGAATATTGCTTACAATACAAGTTCTACACATTAAATAATCTTTTCCTTCATGATTGATTCATATATGTGTTCAGCCTGGCTCATTGGCCTTAAAAGATTCAGTTGCCCAAACCCCAAACTCTAAGAGTCTAGGTTCTGCCTCCCACTCTCCATTCTGAACCTGCTTTCTCTGGTCTGAGCACCTGGTGTAATCCTACTGCTTCACCCCTAGATTTCCTTTCTCCGAAAGCACTTTTGATATTCAACTTAAACTGTATTCTAGGTTTCTGACTTCGCTTGGCTTCTACTGACCCATCTGCCCAACATTGGGGGGGGGGGTGACCAGATCTAGTGCCCTAGGAGAAGGGCCAGACCCTACTGTCTACTATGGATTTAGCAAATTCGGACAAGCTCTGAATTTCCACTTTCCTTTCCCTTTGTAGTGAGCTCTTCACACCCCCAACTGTGTTTGATTATCTTAATTTAAGCTAGACTGGCAAATGTCCTCAGGGCAAAGCGATGGTTTGCTCACCTCTCTAAATCCTAGCTCTTAAATAATTCCTTACGCTTCCATGTTAGATCTTCAATGCTTTCAGGAAAAGATTTTCTATTTTATCTAGTAATTTACTTGTTTTTAGGCTTCTCTCACTAGAAATAGGCTTGCTGTACATTACAATTTAACTTTTCTTTTTTTTAAAATTTTTTATTATGTTATGTTTGTCACCATACAGTACATCATTAGTTTTTGATGTAATGTTCCATGATTCATTGTTTTCGTATAACACCCAGTGCTCCATGCAATACATGCCCTCCTTAATACCCATCACCAGGCTAGGCCATCCCTCCACCCCTCTCCCCTCTGAAACCCTCAGTTTGTTTCCCAGAGTCCGCAGTCTCTGGTGG
The DNA here is from genome assembly GCF_002007445.2 of Ailuropoda melanoleuca. NCBI lineage: Eukaryota > Metazoa > Chordata > Mammalia > Carnivora > Ursidae > Ailuropoda > Ailuropoda melanoleuca. The sequence continues at coordinate 62,827,818 of NC_048232.1, forward strand.
TTCATTCCCCCTTCTGTTTACTCCCCCTTCATTCTTCCCTTCCTTCTCCTACGGATCTCCCTGCTATTCCCTACTTTTCAATTAAATGTGTATGTCGATTCCCTATCTAAATTATGTTTCTTCAATGCGAAATCATTCTAGGTACCTAATGCAGTGCTTAATGCACAGTAGACACTCAAGTAATGATAATGATTATAAAGACAGTCCTGACAATATCAGGCGCTCAGCTTCAGATCACAAAAATGGCGAAATAACTGTAAAAACTCTGAAACATTGACACTTAAAAGTGCTATTTCTTACCATAGCATACTTTGAAACGATTGTGATTGTAACATGATTGGGGGAAAAAAAAGAAAATCCAGATTTTTTCTATAATATGCCTCTATTTATTCAATTCCAAAATATTTATGAGGCAAATGCAAAAGAAGTCTAAATATGAAGGTCGGTGAGCAAGAGGAGGCATCATTATAGATATGATTTTTTTTCTATTCTCTAGCAAGCATTTAGGAATGAACTGCTTTGAATCCTTGATTTTATTAATAGTATTAATTATTAATAGTATGGAGGTCTCCTTGTTGTCCCAAATGTTTGTGGAAACATGTAATTATGTTTTTATTTACTGTTTGTCTACATTCTCTGCTAGACCAGAAGTCCACAAGGACAGGGATGGTTTGTTTGCTCGACTCTATTCACAGTACTGAGTATATTGCTTAGTGTAGTACATAGTAGGGTGCTAAACAAATTTTTATTAAATGATTGGTGGATGCGGTATATTCAGAGGCATAAGACATGACTCGGCCTCAGGGAATTTAAAATCTGTGCAGGGTGAAGACAGATGAGGGACTTCCATTTGTTTAGCATTTAGCACTTGCTCATTTTCACACATGATATCATTTATTGTTTGCAAGGACCTCATGAGACAGCTATTATTACCGTAATTTGTGAGCACTACTATCTTCTTTTTTTTAAGATGAGGAAATTGAGTCCTACAGAAGATATAAAACTTGCCCAGTTAGATCGTTTTTAAATGGCAAAGCCGGTATTTGTTTGAATTCAGTTTTCATACTCTTTTCTTGTATGCCACAATGTCTCTCTATGAGTGAAACACGAGTGATAATATACACCACATAATTAAATATTAAAATGTCCAAGGGTGGCTATAAATGATCTAGAAATTCAAAGAATGAGAAGAGTAAAAATAAAGTAGTCAGAACGGGCTCATGGGGGCGTTGGGATTTGAGTTAACTTCTCAAGTGTCTAGACGTAGAGTAGAACAGAGGTCATTTCAGGAAAAGCAATTTCAAAACTCCCATCAGGATTCTTTAAGGTCAATAATTTTTTAAATGGTATTGTTTGATTAGCCCTATAAATAATGTGGAGGTGAGAAATGGTTTACTCACAAGCCACATAACATGGCATAGATGTTACATGGGCACATGAGGTATGATATTGTTGCAGGCTTGGCTCTTGTCTCATAAGACTATACTGAAAAATAATTGAATGGGAAATGCTGAGGATATTCACATGATACTTTACTAATCTAAATGATAATACTCAATATCTGAGTCTGTGTTATGCCTAATGATGACTGCATAGAGAAGCATGAAGAGCCAATAATATGTTCTGATTCCTGCAAAGAGCTAACATGGTAATTTCACCACGTGATGAGAAAGGAGATGCTAATTGTCCAGTGCAAAATTGGCAGTGACCTCTAAGATGCTTTGAAATGACTGGACTCCCGCGATTCAGATAAAATGTAGATACCTTATTAGTTAAGCATTTCTTTCTTCAAAGCAATGCTTAGTGGCATTATGCTGATTCAAGAAGTCCCATTCTGACTGTTAATGAAAACTTAATGGAGCTGACATAAGTAAGATGATCTTAAGCCTGCCTCACTCTCTAAATTGCTTTTTTTTGTTGCCTTCTGGAAAGTTGCTGGGTCATTGAACACTGATGTCATGCCAGAGTGTGCAAGAAAAAACTGGTAAACAACACTGAGAAGGTGAAGGAGGTCCAGAATACAGTCGGATAAAAGATGGAGAAGTAGGAAGCGGAAAATCAGAGCAAGAGCTAAGAAATTAGTAATCTGAAGTGATCAGGCCCAATTTTACTTTCCAGCTCTACCACTTAATAGCTTCATTAACTTGGGGGAAGTTATTTAAGTTCCCTGAGCTTCAGTTTCTTCATCGCAAAAAGTGATTATAAAAATACTATCTATGGCGAATGCTTATTGTGAGGATTAAATGAGAAAATTCTAGTTAAACACTGTCCATTGTGCCTGACACATATAATTTCTCAAAAAGTGATAGCTTGTTCCCATCATCATCATCACTTACAGGAACAAGATAAATGTATAGAAATTAAGATATATGAAAGAAAGGGGGGAATAAGAAAGCCTAGCACCTCAAGACAGGCAAGGGTCAGAAATCTTGCACAGTAGGTTCCTAGAGTCAAAAAACATTGGGAAGGAATTTAGAGATCGAGTCAAACACCTCTGTTTTACAAATGAACAACCTAACACTAAGAAATATCTCCGTTGGTGTAATTACTTTTGAAAATATTTTGGCCGTTTTTTATAAAGTTCAGCATGGACTTAACGTGGGCAACTTAGTAATTCCATTCCTAAGTGTTTACCCAAAAGAAATAAAGACTGATGTCTACACAAAGCCTTGTACATAAATGTTCACGGCAACTTTAGTCATAACAGCTGAAACCAGAAACAATCAATTGTCACATCAACAGGAGGATGGGTAAATAAATTTCATATAATAGAATACATTCAGCAATAAAAAAAGCATAAACTCCTAGGACACAACAACATGGATGAATCTAAAAACAGCATACTGAGCAGGAAAAGTAATACAAATACATATGGCCTGATTCTATTTATCTGAAGTTCTAGAAAATACAAACTAATATGTAGAGATGCAAAGCATGTAAGTAGTTGTCTGGGGCTTACATCAGGGCAGGGTATGCAAGGGTTTGACTAGGAAGACATGCAACTGGAATTTAGGGGGGTCATGGAAATATTTTCTATCTTTTATAAAATATTTTATGTTTTGATTGTGCTAGTTACATAGCATATACATTTGTCAAAAGTCATTAAAATTGTGCACTTAAAATGGGTATATTTTATTGTATCTTAGTTATACCTAAGTAAATTTGATTTTAAAAAGAAAGAGTTGACTTGATGCCTTATTCTTTTCAGGGTCAGAGCTAGAACTCAAAGCCAAGTCTTTGCTAACTAATTAGCTAGGTAGCTAAGCTAGCATTTAGCTAGTGCTCATCTAGCTGAGCTTTGCTTAGTAATTAATCCAACATCTAGCCATGCTTGCTCTCATTCTGAGTGCTAGCCTGGTGAAATGGCATATGCCATGGCTTTGGAGTCACAGGATGTGGTTTGGTGTCATGGCTTCCCCTCCTACTAGCTGTGTGGCCTTGACCAGGTTGTTAGACCTTTCTGAGCTACATCTTACTCATCTCTCAAATGGGGACAAAATTCCTATCATAGGATTCCTATAAAGATAAAATGATATAATATTTTTTAAATGACCAGAAAATAGAAGGCCCTCAATAAATTGTAGCTATGACTACTACTAATTTTTCAAAAGAACATGGCAGACCTGGAACTGTGCCATAGGTACGTCTTGTCTTGTGAGGTTGTGAAATAATGCCTCCAGACTGCATTTGTTCATTCATTCAACAAATATTACTCAGTGCCTATAATGGGTCAGGCGTTGTAATAGACTCCTGGAATTCAGCAAAGAACAAGAATTGTACTCTAGTAGGGAGAGACAACAAATCGATAAGCTAATACATGTATAACATGTCAGGTGGCAATCTGTGCCAAGAAGAAAAATAAAGAGAGTAAGAGGCAAAGAGAATGGTTAGGGATGATAGGAAGATGTCATTGTATGCAGGGTGCAGAGAAGCAACTCATCCACTAGCATTAACATGTGAACTGAAACCTAAGGAAAAAAAAAAAGACAGGATTTAGGTAGAAAAATAGCTAATGGAAATACTGCAGGTCAAGGGAAGAGCAGGAAAGAGGTCCTGGAGCAGGAGCCTGCTTGGCTCATCTTGGGATTAGTGAGACCTGTGGGGCTGTATGTGTTGTTTTCAAGATTCAGAACAATGCCAGTTATTTGAGTAACATGTGACGACATATGCAATTTACCAGCTGTTCAGATGTTGAACTCTACTTCTCCATTATTTGTACTCAGATTTTCCACATAAACACAAATCCTTTTGTCAAATTCCTATTGCTATTGCTATGCTTAGCTGATGGCTTTGGTGTCAGGATGAAGTTACTTATCTGTCTATATATATATATATATATATATAGTAAACACTGTCTATATATATATATATATATATATAGTAAACACTACACTGTCTATATATATATATATATATATATAGTAAACACTACAATAACATAAAAATAAGTTGATACTGGTCTAAATCAGTCACCTCTTTAACTAAGAAAGATGTAAATCCACACAGTCAGTGTGAGGAGGAGCTGTTGAACTTGAAGTGCCATTTTTGATCAACATGGTAAATAATGTTTTCTATATTCCAATCATGACCTTAGGAGCAGGAAAGATGCTGAATGTAGGGATGGAAGAAAGCAGTGCACATTTCCACCACTTTCCTCATTTTGATTTTCTCCTGAGTCTTAAAGATGAAAAACACAAATCCAAAAGCACAATGTAATAGTGCTTTTATTATCTTGGGCATTCTCTGTGAATGTAGGTCCACAGAACAGGGTGCAATGAAACGAGCCCAGTGCCAGCACTGGAAGAGCAGAAGGCGAATGTCAAGGCTGAGATCAGCCATGGGCAGTGGTCCTCTCTAATTAGTGACACTAAGCCTTGAATACAATTCTGATTGCAGTCAGTGATGTCTCTCACACCAGCTATTTCCAGTCATCCAATGTTCCCTCCCAGGAGAAATCTTCAGAGGAAAGCAAAGACTGGAAGTGCTTCCTTTGCTTCTGGTATGAGCATGATCCATGTGAGTGCTGTAATATTCCCTGGCCACATTCTGGGCCATTGTACAATGCAAGCCCAAGAAGCTTCAGGGCTCCTTCCTGGGGAGCACAGTCTAAAGCCAGTCAGATTAACCAGCGGTGGCTAAGAAGGGCAGGCAGGGTGTTGACAGGCAAACCACAAAAAAACACAAGAAAGAAATGATCCATCAGGAAAAAAAAAAAAAAAATGAAGACACAGGTGGAGATTTAAGAAAGCAGTCCTGCTCGGTTCTCAGGGAAAGAATATTTTGGTGAGGATCCTTTTGAAGGGCTGAGAAAGCTCCTTCTCAAGTCTAAATCTTTGTACCTGAACGTCACTTTTCACAGCTGATCTCATTCACTTTGGTAATCTGTACCTAAGCCTTATTTTCATTAGTACAGACAGTGAAACCTAGTTGTGTTAACAAACCTTCTAAAGGAAAAAATAGTCAAGAAAGAGTGCAGTAAAGGACTCATTCTTTTCTGGAGGAGGATCTTGAATATTTAGCTAGTTCAGCTCACTACCATAGACTGAACCTTAAATAAACTGATTGCAGTTTATTTGGCTATTGCTAAACCACAAAGGCACTGAGTTGAAATCCAAATTTGATTTGAGACAAGTATGAAGACATGACACTGCTTAATTTCCTGAAATTCAATGAGTGTCGCCTGTAAGTGTCCCACACATGGGCAGACCAATGGTGACCACGGGGCTTCTCACACCTGTGAGTAAAGGTCTAGTAGAAGCTGCTGTGAATCTACACTGATGCATATATAAAGTTATCAAAACAGGAAATTAACAGGAAATAGAAATCATACAAAGCATTACCTAAGTTAAACGATACTGCTTCTATAATACATTACATAGAAAGCTCTGTATTTTAAAACTTTAATTCAAAATTAAAAATGGTCTTTATGCTGATGTACAGAAAAAGATATTATGTGTTTTTTGTTTTAATAAGTATTCCACCTACCATTCATCAAAAAGAGCCCATATGAACACATTAACTTCAAAGTATTGCCAGAGAAGTTCATCTTATTTAATCCGCATTAAAAAAAAAAAAAACCTGGAAGATAAATATTATTACCATGCCAGGCATTTTCCAAAAGAAACCAAGACTTTGATATGGTAAAGAATTTCCCCACATTTCTACCGGCAAATATCAATGGCACACCAAGATTCACACAAAGGGCCTTTGATTCCTACAGACTTTCGACTTTCCCATTTTGACTTTTTCAGTGAAACCTCAAAACAATTTGACACAAATAAAGTTGATGAATGAAGACTCTCCCCATATGCGAGACAGATTTTATGGCCATAAATACTAAATAGGATTGTGTGTGTGTGTGTGTGTGTGTGCGCGTGTGTTTTGGGGCGAGAGAGAAGTGGCCTATCGCTACATTTTCCAAACGCACACACCCACACTTCATACTTTTCTTTCTTTTTCTTTTTTTTTAACACTTTTGTATCTTAGAGCTATCCATTGCCCTCACCAAACTCCAAAGCTGGTTAGTCAACACTTCTGAAGCTTATAAAATGGTAAACCTCAACATTAAACAGGTTTTCCTGATATTCTGGTATAAATTAAGTGGTGCATTTTATTTTTTTTATTATTTTTTTTTAAAGATTTGATTTATTTATTTGACAGAGAGACAGCGAGAGAGGAAACACAAGCAGGGGGAGTGGGAGAGGAAGAAGCAGGCTCCCAGCGGAGAAGCCTGATGTGGGGCTCGATCCCAGAACTCCGGGATCATGCCCTGGGCTGAAGACAGACGCTTAAGGACTGTGCCACCCAGGCGCCCCAAGTGGTGCATTTTAATGCTGTTCATCCAAGCAATGATAACTATGCCGTCTTATTCAATCATGCAGATGTAGGTTTTTATTAATTTTAAATATATATTTAAATATAATTTTATTTTATTTTTTAAGGTATATCATGGGACAACATGTGAGGATCCTATGTTTAAATATATAGCAGAATGCCATGTAGCACAAAGATGACAAGGAAGTTTCAATTGCAATCCTACCCTGACCAGGGGATGGTTGCTGCCTGGAGCACTGTTTTGTAGGTTATTCTGCGGGCAAGACCAGGACCGAAGAAAGAGAGTGCGGAGATTGATTAACAATGTCTGTCATGGCTTCAGGAGTGGGGAGTGATTCTTATCCTGAAGGTACTATATCTTGCCAGACTATGTAATAAAATATTAAAATGCCTTTCATTAAAAGGCAAATTCATAATTTACATGTCAGTCTATAAAGAGAATCGCATACTTATTTCTAACTCCCTGAGGTAGACTTCTGGATGAGCTCCGAGTGATGGTCTTAATCAATGGCATGTTGGGTAATTTTAGAGCCTGAGCCAGCCCCCGTCTGGCATCCGGCTGGGTGTGCTTCAGCATGTGGGGCAGTAAAACAGAGACATTGGAAAGAGAAAAAGGGAAGATATTGTACTCCAGGACTGATCAGGACATTTAGAGCGTGCTCGCTAAAGTTGGCAATACCTGACATGGATGCTGCCACATCGGAATCCAACATATCTGACCAGCCCAGGTGCTTAGCCTGTCACACCTCCTTTCCTACCTTCGCCCCTGCCTTTGGTCCCTGGAGTCTCTCTCTCTCTAATTCCCTTGTGACCCTGTTTGAATCTGCAGAGGCGCAGCATGAAGTTCATACATTAGTAGGGAAATCCAAACAGGTTAATTAAATGAAAATTGAAAGTAACTCTCTTACTTTTCTCCTAGAGTCATTTCATGAGGCCTGTCCAAATTTGATTTATTTTTCTGGAACAGCCTCCATTTGCAGAGTTAGCCTCTAGCTTTCTTATTGGTTTAGACAGAGTTGGTTATTGGTTTATAGTATCTAAACACCTAGGAGGAGACAAAGATATGAATGAAAAGCTGAATGACTACCCAAACCCTCCCTTCCCTCCCAATTACCAAGAAACAGCAAGGGATTCTGTTTCCCCGTTATTTGGCATTCATGAATAAAAACAAACCCTTTCTAGGAGTTGGTGTTAGATGATGAAGTCATTAAAGTGTACCTGACCTAAGTATCAAACGTGCTACCTTGACAAGTATAGTTTCAGAACTCAGTCTTCTTTGATCATTTCAGCTTTCAAGAACTTTGGTGCTGGAGGTAGTTACAGGAATATTCAGTAGATGGAATCATTCCTGTTTGTAAAGTTCCGTGAGGGGAAGAAATAAAAAAAAAAAAAAAGCAAGCTGACCAAGTCTCCCTACTGTGGATTGTGGGTTGAAATATTTTTAGCCAATGAAAATACAAACCACAGAAAACACTGGGGAGAGGGGATAGCATGTATTTCTTGGCCAGGAAGTTATTGGGTCTTGAAATGCAAAGAGTTAAGAGGAACATTTGGTCACTGTATTCTCCTCCAATTAAACCCCAGGAAAAATGCTCTCATAAATCACTTGCTAATTCAGACATGACTTTCTAGCCCATTGTTTGGCATTCATCATCATATTCTTCTTTTCATCATACAATCATCTTTTGGGTATTGTAAACCTGGAAGCATGTTGGGGAGACATAAATAAACGAAGCCCTGCCTTTAACAGAGAGATCACATTTTTTGTGGTGCAGAAAATAATGCCTTTTAGTCAGATTTTTGCCGATAATCCCCTCCACAGAACAGCCTTCCATCACTCCACCACTTAAAAGGGCGACTCCCTGCTGTCCTCTATTCTCTTCTCCTGTGTTATTTTTTTTCATTGCACTTACAACTTTCCGGAATTACATTACACATGTACACATCTGTTTACTGTCAGCCTCCCCCAGTGAAATGCAAACTCCTTGAAGGTAGAAGTGTTATCTGTTTTGCTCATTGTTGTATTCCCAGGGCCAAGAGGTTCCTTGTATATAGGAAGCCCTCAATGAATATTTGCAAGACGGATGAATGAAGGCATGTGTGGCCTGAAGATGGCTTTCACAGTGTTTAAAACTTGTGTTCTGCAGTCAGGCATCTGGGTTTGAATTTTGTTGAGACAGATTACCTTGGGGGAATTACGAACTTCCCTAAAGTCTCAGTTTTTATCTGTTATATGAAGATAACAATAATCCTTGGTTCATAAACTGTCTGTGCGTGAGGCATAGTTCGTGTGCAATAAATATCAGGTATTATTACAACAGAAGCATGCACAAAACACAAGGAAGCACAAAATCAGAGAATCTTTCAGCTGTATCATAAAGAGGGGAAGGGGTACAACTGGTAGAAGGGATGGCATAGACAAAAATACATGGGCATGAGACAATCCAATGCTTTTGAAGGGTGATTGCAGAGCTTGAGGCCTCAATACGGTGTGCAATCCCTAAAGCCGCCCAAGAGCGATGTCAAAATCCTGACAGTATCAGAGCCTCATAACATACTTTCATCAGTCACAAAAGGCAATTCTACCTTCTCTCTCCAACAATAGGACTCAGCAATATTTAATAGGTTGGAAACTCTTGAAGAGTCGTTTCTATAATTAAGCACTATACTTGCTCCTAAGACTTAAGATGATGAGGTGGCGAGTGGTAAAAGAAAGGATCTGAGCCTGTCTTACTAATGTCCCCACCCCATGCACACACATCTGAAAGATGTCGAATTACAAAAAGCAATGATAATTGAAAGAGTCATCTGGAACTTCCTCTTGCTCATTCTTGATCTGCTTGCCCTCTGAACTGTCTTCAGCTAACACTGAGTTCTCTCTACATGATTCGGTCTCAGTCCTTACCTCTTGCTTCTCGGACCATGCAGTTCCACTGCGGTTTGGGACTCCTCTGTTTAAGAGGATCTTGGCTTAGTCCTTTAGCTCCCAGGATCCTTTACTACATTGGTAGAAGCATCTTGTTAGAGCCTTGGATCTCGGACTCCAGGCCCTACCCCATCCATGTAGTCTACACCCAAACAACCAGCTCCAGCCACCATCTTTCAACCTCACCTGCAATGACGAATGTAGAGTCAGGAGACAAGGATTCAATTCCAGTTACTCCTTTTATAAATGTATTTTAAGACTGGTATGGACTTTCCCTGGTAAAGAGCTACCCATCAGGCAATGCTAAGGACCCCAAGACCTGTGACTGTCCCCCACTTGCAGTGTGGCAGGGCAGGCACTGGGGCCTAAGCGGGGGGGGGGGGTCCTAATTGCCTATATTTGAAGGAAGTATAGTTGGGCTGGTAGAATATATTACTCTGAGGAAGTGTATCAGGGAACAGGTGAAGATTTATGCAACAGTTGCTCTCAGGGGACTTCAACACAGAGTCAGAAGAGCCTTGGCAGTTTGGGTAGCCTGGGATAAGGGGTACTCGGGACACAGTACTGTTTAGATGGGGGGACAAGCAAGCTGGAGAAACAAGGACATGAATCAGTAGGTAATAGAGCTCCAGCTTCCTGGTGACATGAAAGATCTAGTTTTTGTCTTTCTGGGATTGGAAAAAGCACTGTGGGACCCAAGTCTGAGGCACAATGTTACCAAGGAAAGGACCCCAGCACAGATGGCAGTGTTCAAGTTCATTTACAGGATTGGAACATGTAGGTGACACATAGAGATGATAATCTTGATTCCCTAGATTACCAGCTCTGCCTCTTGGCTATGGTTCCTAGCCTCTCTGTCTTCATTTCCTTGCCCATAAAGTAGACCGAAAATATGTTCCAACCTACTGAGTTTTAGAAGGTTTAACTGATATTCAGGTAAAAGTCTTATAACAGTACCTGGATTATAGTAGCACTCAGTAAATATTCTCTCTGGTTATTAGTTTGGTAAGCAATAGTCTGTAAGATATATATCATTAATTAAGATTCATTAGGCATTACTTTTTTCCAGCCACTCTTCCAAGCGCTTTAAACCAATTTCTTTATTAAGTCTTTAAACAACCCTATGAAATCTGTACTACTATCACCTCCATTGTGTGGCTAAAGGAACTGAGTCATATCAAATGAAAACAACTAGTCCCAGGTCACGCTGTTAGCAAAAGGGAAGCCGGGCAATCTAATTTCAAAGCATGAGCTCTAAACACTCTGCTTACTCTGCTGCCTCCCTAAATAAAGAGCATAGCATTGCCCTCTGAGAGGTAAGCTATGAAGTCAGCACAGAGATGTGCAAAATCTCTCTAAGGAGTCAGAGTGGCCATCTGGCTAGAGTAGGCTTTCCCTGCAAACTCATTAGAGTTATTAATGTGATGGTCTCAAAAGGCAAGTTGGTCAACCATGGAACACAATAAAATGAGGGTCCCAGAGATGAAGACCAGCAGTGCATATACAACCCTAACCAGGGTTGTGGGGACTCTGGTCTCCAGACAAAAGCATTAAGATGGGCTAGACTGGCTCTCTTCTACAAAAGAAAAGGGGCTCCCAGCATCTTAGTTGAGGTATTTTTCTTAAGACTAGCCAACTCCCTTTGCCCTGATATTATGCTCACCAAGCAAATGTTTGATTAGTTTGCCTGTAGAAAAAAAAAAAACTGTATTGCTCTGGGATTCAAATATTTTGGGTAATTTTAAAAAATAGAAGTCTAGCTTAAACACTAGTCTTTTCTGTATTTATTTAGTGTACTCTTCCCCTGAAAGCCTTCTCTACTCTCAGACAACACAAAAATCAGGTCTTTGAAATGGGAGGCCAGACATATGCAACAACACAGAGAACCCATTAAGGTAAAGGCTACCTCACAAGGGGTCTTACAGCCCTCACAAGAGCTCAGCCTTCCCTGGTGAACTGCCTACATCCCCATCAGCCATCTTTGTGACTTCAGCATGGCTCAATGTAAGGCTGAGCCAGCCACAACACCATGAAGGCTGAATCCTGGTGTTGGACTAGGGCATTATAAATCCTTAAAACCATCTGTCTTTAGATTAGGGTTGGTGAGACTGAGCCTGCACATGGGTACTGTGGCTTCCAAAATTAGCTGTGGTTACAAATCAGGAAGAGGAAATTAGAAACAGAAAGGACAAGGTCCCTACCACCTGAGAGGCATTGGGCAAGTCATTGAACTGCTCTGAGCCTCAGTTTCCTCACAGAAGGCATTTGAGATGAGATATCTAGTACTTCACTCCCCTCCAGGGCCTCCGTAAGAATCAAAATCCATGTGAAATTATTTTGTAAACTGTATGTAACTACATAAAGCTACCACTTGTTCATGTGGACCTTGAGTACAGGATGGTTCTCAGGTATGCAGAGCTTATCGCACACCAGCAGGGCTCCAAGCATATTTTACGGAGTAACTTGTTTCATGCTCACAATCGCCCTGTAGTAAATGCTCTGAGGCGTCACCTGGAAACTCTCCTGGTGCCTGGAAACTTGACAGGCAGCCAAGGCACGCATTCCCCAGCTATCAAGACAGTGTTGGTGACTGACTGCTCAGAGCTATGTAGCTCTCAAAAAATTGCTTTCAACCGTAGGGAACTGCCTTGCTAAAGGTTATGAACCCTTGAGGGGTGTAGCCTGCTTCCAAATACTAGTTGTTGGAAGTGAGACTGGACAAAGGCACAGCCCCCTTGCCTTAATATGAGACTGCTCTGAAGGCATAGCTTCCATGGGAAGGGCTGAGGACCTAGTTGTACCTGCATCCCAAGTCAACCTTCTCTGTCTCTCCTGCTCTTCTCACTCCCTCTGTGCTATTCCTGAAAGCCTTGCCCAGTGCACCCTCTGTACACAACTATCTCCCTCAGAGGCTCTTTTGGGGTAGGAGGCAGCAAACCTGAGGCAGGCACTATGCAGTGGCGTAACCATTATTATTATTTTCCTCATTTCAGAGAGATGGAGTAACTTGCTCAAGTTCACACAGCTGGTAAGTAAGAGAGTCAAGTTTTGAAACCAGGCCATCTAGAAAATGTTCTTACTGTAACATTTGGCACAGGAATTTCTCTAAGTGAATGAACTGTTTGTGTTTGACGTGTACTTTGATGGGTGGTTAGGCTAGCAGCTGAGCCCCAGGACCTAGTTGTTGGTTGTAGCCTCAACTTCAAAAGAAGGGAAAATTCTATAAAAAAAAAAAAATAGCAAGACAAATTTGAAACTGGATGCTTAGAGATTAAACCAGGATGGGGGAGATAAGAAGGAGAGAGAGTGGGGCAGAGTGGGGCAATTTAACTGGGGGGAGGCTGTTGGCTGTGTGATGTGGCCTCTCCCTATGATGTGCCTCCCCCTTCCCCAAATATCTTCCGTAAAGTCTACTCAACTGAGGAAATGTTTGGTGGTGTCTTCATTTACTAGGGCTGCCATAACAAAACACCACAAACCAAGTGGCTAAGAAATAGAAATTTATCGACACAGTTCTGGAGGTTAGATGTCTGAGGTCTAGGCGTCAGCAGAGTTCGGTCCTTCTGAGGGTCCTTCTGAGGGTCCTTTCTTTCCATGCCTCTTTGCTAGCTTCTGGTGGTTTGCTGGTAATCTTTGGTGTTTCTTGGCATATAGAAGCATCACCCTGATCTCTGGCTTCATCTTCGCAAGTGTTCTCTCTGTATCGGTATTTATGTTCAAATTTCCTCTTTTTATAAGGACACCTGTAAGTTAGGGGCCCACCCCATCCCTGTATGACCTCATCTTAATTTAATTGCATTTGCAACAACTCTATCTCCAAATAAGATCATATTCTGAGGTATCAGGGGTTAGAATTTCAACATACGCATTTTTGCAGTGCACAATTCAATCCATAACTGGTATGGGTTGGCTTTCCCATGGAGACTTCTGAAGGGTTTGACATCTATGTCCGGGTTGACATGGAAGTAAGTAGAAACCACGAGATGTGGACAAAAGGACTGCGAGAAGAAATTCTGAAAGAGCCTAGTGCTTTCTCAATTTGAAGAATTGAGGTTAGAAGTGAGCCTGCCCATGTTTCAAGGACTAACAGAAGCCAGTGAAATCTGGACAGCAGTGCCTTGAAATGAAGTGATTTCATGGGCTACTATCAATTGCCTCCGCACTATAACCTTCTGAACTTATAGCACCAGCTCTACCCTCCCCACCCTCCAGAAAGATCTTCTCCACCCTTAAATCTCCACGTCTATTAGGAGGGAGCATTTCTTCCACTTCTTTTACATCTTCAGCATCTCTAGCACACAGGGAAACATCCAACTAGGGTTTGATTGCTGGAAGATTTCTGCGGGGGGGGGGGGTTATACTGCTTGTGAACACACACCATTTTTCTTGGTGTCTGACTTCACGAGAAGCTTATAGTACAAAAAACAGAGAGGTGTATAGTATAGGAATTTTCTGCTCCCATGGCCTAAGCTACAAATCCAGTCCTGTCACTTATCAGCTGTGTGACTTCAGGCAATTTACTCAATCTGTCTGTGCTTTAGTTCCCTTGTCTATAAAATGGGAATAATAACAGATCTCATTCAATGGGCTGTTGTGAGAACCAAATGAGTGCTGACACAGTCAGCTCTTACAAAGGGCAGCTATTATAATGTCGCAATAGCAACTGTCTGTCATCCTAACAAAATGCAATACAAGTAGAATGATGGTAAGATATGGTCAAAATAAGTATAATATTATCCTTAGGCTGTTGTGCATATTTCAAATAGAGCTTGCCTAAGCCCAGTACCCACAATTATCAGCCAAAACAACTCCATAATCAAAAATTAAAATTCACGGCTTGAGCTGTGAGGATAATAATTTAATTATATGTTTAGTCCATTAACATCATCAAATAGAAATCTGATGACTTAAGAATATAAATGCTAGGCCAGGATGCAATTTCAGAGGAACCGTTATCTTTTTGTCATTTTAAAAATGTCTTGGGGAATAAATGAATGGCACCTCATAGACCATAGCTGTTACGAAAAAACTGTAATGCTAGGTGAAGCTTCTGCCGGGCAATAAAAACCAAAGATCTGATTTATTCACTAGGTCTGACTCTTAAAAAAAAAAAAAAAATCCTCTATGGGGCACCTAGGTGGCTCAGTCAGTTAAGCATCCAAATTTGGTTTCGGCCCATGTCCTGATCTCAGCGTCATGAGATCAAGCCCTGCAATGGGCTCCATACTCATTGTGGAGTCTGCTTGAGATTCTCTCTCTCTCCTTCTCTCCTTTTACCTCTCCCCACACTCACACGCACTCCCTCATTCTTTCTTTCTCAAATAAATAAATCTTTTTTAAAAAAACCTTCCAAATGGTGGGGTTCCTATTAGAGCAAACCTGTCCAAGACCTCAGCTTTAAAAATACCATCATTCAGAAAACAGCAGTTTTCCCATTTGCAAAATGAGAAAATAAAGATATGTATTTCCAGGCATCATTGGAGAATCAAAATGTGATAAATTAAATAAAAGGAATTTTAAAACCATAAAATGTACATAAGGTAGCTGTTGTTATACTTATAAAGGGAGTAATAACTTCTCAATAATTACTAGATACTATTATGTGAAAGTAAAATAAATTGAGTATAATGTTTAGAACAAGTAACATTTGTATATTACTTACTATTTGACAGAGCATTTTTTTATTATTAAACATTGGTTTATGTACTTGTGTCTTATTATAGAGAAACTAAAGATAAATTTGGGTCTGTTAGTGAACATATTTTATGCTTCATTAAGATTGTGCTACAAAAAAAACACATTTCTAAAAATTTTTAGATTTATTCATAAATTTGCAGATTTAAAAAATGCTGATATGACAGACTGTTCACAATTGCTTACTACTTAGTTTTTACTAGAAATTAAGGTTTCTAAGCATCAAGAATTCTGATAAAGATAATTAAAACTTCTGGAAATCCTAAGGGAAATAACTCTGTATGCAAGACAACTAAGAGATGTATTTTGGTAAGAAAGGTATGAGAAATGGGAATACAACTTTGTGGAGGGAAAAGAAAGTAATTTTGTCCCACAGTGAGACTGGTTGTTTTTGTTTGTTTGTTTCAAGTTTTTATTTAAATTCCAGTTATTTAACATATAGTGTATTATTAGTTTCAGGAGTGGAATTTAGTGATTCATCACTTACATATAACACTCAGTGCTCACCACATCAAAAGCCTTCCTTAATCCCCATCACACATTTAGCCCATCCCCCACCCCACCAACCCTACAGCAACCCTCAGTTTGTTCTCTATAGTCAAGTTCTCTATGTTTTATGGTTTGCTTCTCTCTTCTTTTTTTCCCTATTTTGTTTCTTAAATTCTACATATGAGTGAAATCATATGGTATTTGTCTTTCTCTATTTCACTTAGCATAATACACTCTAGTTCCTTCCACATCATTGCAAATGGCAAGATTTCATTCTTGTTGATGGTTGAGTAATATTCCAACACACACACACACATGCATGCACACACATAAATAACACAACTTCTTTATCCAGTCATCAGTCATCTGGACTCTTTCCATAATTTGGCTATTGTTGATAATGCTATATAAACATCGGGGTGCATGTGCCCTTTCAAATCAGTATTTTTATATCCTTTGGGTAAATACCTAGTAGTGCAATTGCTGGATCATAGGGTAGTTCTATTTTCAATTTTTTGAGGATTCTCCATACTGTTTTCCAGAGTGGCTGCACCAGTTTGCATTCCCACCAACAGTGCAAGAGGGTTCCCCTTTCTCTGCATCCTCATCAACACCTGTTATTTCTTGTGCTGCTAGTTTTAGCCATTCTGACAGGTGTGAGGTGACAGCTCATTGGAGTGTTGATTTGCGTTTCCCTGATGATGAGTGATGGTGAGCATCTTCTCATGTGTCTGTTGTCCATCTGGATGTCTTCTGTGGAGAAACATCTATTCATGTCCTCGGCCCATTTCTTAACTAGATTATTTGGTTTTTGGGTATTGAGTTTGATAAGTTCTTTATAGATTTTACATACTAACTCTTTATCAGATATGTCATTTGCAAATATCTTTGACAGAGCATTTTGGTAATTACTGCATTTGTCCATTCTCACGACAACCTTTGAAGGAAGACAGGCAGCTATAGTTATACCTGATTACCAAGGAAAAAACCAAAGCTCAAGATAGCATACCTACATGGCAAAACCAGGACTCAAATGTTCATTTTCTTCTGTGATTTCAGATCTTGCCTCTGTTTTATGCTTCCTTTGGAACAGGAAAATGCATGTATGTTACCTTCAGCTTCACTCTCTAAGCAGTGTCTCCTGCCATCCTTGAGCACATCTTTCTGTTATCAGTAAAATGAAACACAATACGAGCTCCCCGTTTTGTGAGAAGCAGCTGAAAAATATGGAAGAGTTAGTAAAGCCCATGCCACCTCCATAAATTCTCACCTATTATCTTCTAGGGAGAACCCAAACTAAAGCGATTCATCTAAATGAAAGCTTCATGTTCAGAAAGCCATCATACCCATTTAACTATGCTACATAACAAAGCACCTCAAAACTAATTGGCTTTAATAAGCATTTATTATTGCTCAGAAGTTTATGGATGGGCATAAACGGGGCATAAACTGGCAGTTCTTCTGGTTTCAGCTGAACTCACTCATGCATCTGTGGTCAGCAATGGACTGGGTAAGCAACTCTGTTACTCTTGATCGGGCTTTCACACATATCTGTGTGAGGGCTTCTGTAGACTGGTCCAGATTGGCCTCAGCTGGGACAGCTGATCACTCCTTGTGGTCCTTCATCCTCCAGGAGTCTTTCCCAGGCTTGTCTAATGCTAGTAGCAGTAGTCTAAGAGAGAAAACAAAAATGGAAAAGAGCTCTTGTGACCAGGACTTAGAACTGGCATTTTATTCCTTCCACTGCATTCTATTATTCAAAACAAGTGCCAAGCCAGCCCAAAATCAAGAAGGGGAGGAATGAAATCTCAACTTTTGATATGATAAACTGGAAAGTCACATAGCAAAGGGAATGGATAGGAGAGAGTTGGAAAATGGGGCCATCTTTGCCAACATCCTATTGTAATCATTAATATGTTATATCACTGAGAAGGAAGGACTAGCATATTAACACACATATTAGACATTTGCATTGATTAGTTGGTTGTCACCTTGAAGCATGGAAAACTCTCAGTTAATCAGGCAAAAGATTTGATAATAAAATATGATAATTTACTCATCTTTGTATTCCCAACACTTAGCATCGCATCAGGCAAATTGTACGCAACCCACAAAAATAATTAATAATGATAAAAGAAATGATAGTGGAAAATTACTCTATTAGAAATCAGAATTCAACTGAATCACAATTCAGCTATGCCAAATTGCCTGTGCAACTTCGGAAAGGAGTAATTCAGCCTCCCTAAGATTTCTAGAGACAGACTGAACATTCTCTAAATTTTCCCTTCCTTCTTTTCTTTTTCTTTTTTTCTTTTTTTCTTTCTTTCTTTCTTTCTTTCTTTCTTTCTTTCTTTCTTTCTTTCTTTCTTCTTTCATCTTCAAATATTAAGGCTGTAGGAACCCTAGAAATAATGTAGGTCCAACCCACTCATTATATAGATGGGGAAACTGGAGCTAAGAAAACAAATCACTTGGTTTAAAAACCAGATGGTTAATGTCAGAGATGAGAACTCAGAGCTCATGACTGTCGGGCCAGCCCCCCATGTCTTAACTCTAGCACATTGCTACTTAGAGTATATTCTGTGGGCCAGTAGCATCCACATCCCATAGGAGCTTGGTAGAAATGCAGAATTTCAGGGGCGCCTGGGTAGCTCAGTCGTTAAGCACCTGCCTTCGGCTCAGGGTGTGATCCCGGTGTTCTAGGATCGAGCCCCTCATCAGGCTCCTCTGCTGGGAGCCTGCTTCTTCCTCTCCCACTCCCTCTGCTTGTGTTCCCTCTCTCGCTGGCTGTCTCTCTCTGTCAAATAAATAAATAAAATCTTAAAAAAAAAAAAGAAGAAATGCAGAATTTCGGATTCCTATCCCAGGTCTACTGAATTAGAATCAGGATTTTAACAAGATCTCCAAATAATTCGTATACATATTAAAGTTGGAGAAGCTCTGGTCTTCTTAATAAATGCTTAACAGCAGAAAAAACTTTTAAAAAACTTTAGTTAAGAGAATATCCCTTTGGATATATTAAAACCGAAACCAAGTTTTCTATACATCTTGCACTAATTCATTTAAGAAATACCTCCTTAATACTTACTCTGTTCATGGTGTTATAGAAACATCAGGAACAGGTCTTGCCCCCCAAAGCTCACACTCCAAAAGGAAATCAAAGTCCCTTCCTCTTTTCCCATGTTCTTCTTTCTTTCTCTGTGCCCTCTCTTTGCTCTTTACCTTCCCAACATCTTCCCATTTCTCATTTTTATGATTCCATGATTGAAATCTAATTTTGGAAGTTGTTGGTTTAAGAGCAAAGTATTTTATTCATCTGAAATTCCAATTTCAGAATAGTGATTTAAGTTGTTGGAAAAATTTTATTTGTCTCCCTTCCAAGTAGCTTATATTATAATATCAGCATGATTCTAAAACTGTGTCTAAAGGAGACTAAAGAGCTCTGGATACTTTAGGAGGAACTTCTATAAGAATAAAATACAAATTAGTCATATGCTTCGTTTTTGCTTTTGTTTTATTTCCTAACACAGGATTTTCTCTAGGAAGAGAAAAGGTTGAGATGCTGAGCTACTGGAATAAAAATAAAATAAGATTGTATTTTTCCCTCAAATATTTAGAGCCAGCACATCTACACCTGTAATAAAACATTTATTTTTTTTTATTGAGAAACAAAGGAATACTTTTCAATATCAACAGATTAATTTCATTCAAGAACTTAATATGAACCAGAGACAATTTAACAGAAATTCAGCAAATTAACTATTTTCTGATGAGATATGTAGAATGGAGTCTTTACATTAAACCAACGGATCACAAGTTATGGTTATGCAATGATACTCAATTTGTTCAAGGCTGAGATACCTGGCATTTTAAGTTCCAGTGATTGAAAGTATTATACCTTTCTCTCTCTCTCTCTCTTTGTATACTCCCTCATAGTCCTGAAAAGCTCTGAGCTCGTTTCATTCTTCTTTCCCTGCCTTGTCTTCTCCCTCTTCAAAGATATTCCGTGATGATTCTGCTTTTCAAAATCAAGACTGCTTGAACTTTAGCTGAGAGTAATGAAATTCCCATCTTTCACACAATGGCAACTACATCCTCTTTCTGCTCTTTTGGTGCAGTCAGAATAGCAACTGCCCAGCATGGACAATAGGACTACTTTCCAGTTCTAAGGGATTGGCTGTTGCTGAACAGCAGTGCATGGAAATAATCTTTGGCAATCCCATGGGTGACATTTCTCATTCCTTATCACCCATGCTGCACACAGCCGGAACTTGATAAGACACCCAGAAAGAAGATAATGGCTGCTATCAAGCTGTCTAGGTAGAAATAATAATAATAATCTGTTTATAGAAAAGCAGCTGTCCTATTGTTTTGGATTTCATGAAATACCAGAGTCAGATCCTCTCTCCCATGCCAGCCCCATCCCCGTTCCTGATGCCAATCCAATCACTTTGGGGCTTTAATGATGGGCATTTTTTTTTCATGATCTTTTGAATAGACAAGGATGCGTGTAATATCCCATAATCATATTCAGTTACAGAATGTATTTAAAGATGAGACAGACGCATTTTATAGGAAGATTTGGAGGCTGAGAGGACTTGGTAATGAATATAGGAAAGCCCAGTATCTCTTTTTAAAATACACACAAAACTCAGAATTATTGCAAATGAACATTCCAGTGATCATTCCATCCTGAAGTCTTAACTTCCCAAATTTCAAAAATAAGTCTCAGTTTCTCAAAGTGAAACCCCAGAGTTGTGATGTTGTGGTTACCAACAATGTCGGTTGCACCTATGTTGACTGTCTTTCATCTGTTCCAAACAGAACAGCCCAAGGTTCAGAAACATCCTGGCTATTATGTTATTGTTCTCCTTAGTTTTGAGCAGGATTGCTCCCCTTGCTGGGACTGAATAGGTGATGACTTTATTCCCAAATGTTCAGATAGGATTTTCCCCTTACCACAGTCATCCTCATGTTGGGTTCTCTTTCTTTCTTTATCTGGATGCCCCCTTCCTTTCTTTATCTCTCCTTCATCTCTGGTGAAAGAATTAGGCATCCATGCTCTTCAGGGTGAAACAATACAACTAAAGAGAACCAAGTAGGGGCGCCTGGGTGGTTCAGTAGGTTAAGCATTTGCCTTCGGCTCAGGTCATGACCCAGGGTCCTGGAATCAAGCCCCGCATTGGGCTCCCTCCTCAGCAGTGAGCCTTCTTCTCCCTCTCCCTCTGCTGCTCC
Organism: Ailuropoda melanoleuca; assembly: GCF_002007445.2. Lineage (NCBI taxonomy): Eukaryota > Metazoa > Chordata > Mammalia > Carnivora > Ursidae > Ailuropoda > Ailuropoda melanoleuca. The sequence continues at coordinate 62,848,996 of NC_048232.1, forward strand.
CTCACTCATGTGCACGCGCGCATGCGCACATTCTCTCTCTTTCTCTCAAATAAATAAATGAAATCTTAAAAAAAAAGTAAAGTGAAAGAAAAAAATGAAGTACAAGCACACATAGACACACACAGTACACAATACATGCTGTTACCCTCCCACTATAAATTGCATTGCTCTCTGCTTCTCGTAGCTCTCAAAATGGGATTCAGTCTGTCTACCTACAGGATAGATACAGAGAGGAAAAAAACTGATCCTAAAAGAGTTTTCAGGAATTCTTTCTAGCAGCTTTACTCTAGATGGTAGCCTCAAGGAACCAAGGAACCTGCAGTTTGCCTCCGTGAGTCCCAACCTTGACCCTGTCCTTGGGACAGCCAGCTGCAGACCCAGGTGGGGCGGGCAGCAAGAGCAGTGTGTTTCTCACCCACAACCAGCAGGTCTGCAAAGGGAAAAACAGAGGTAACCGAGTCTATGTCCACTGGTCAGAATGAGTCATGGCAGAATCCATGAAACAAGGTGATATGGCCTTGAACTTGCACTTCCTCCTCACGACAGGCCTTTTTTAGTGCAAGTCATTATAAATCGCCTGTTCTCACACCAAGAGTAACTGCAAAATTCTGGAAGTGTCTGGGTTCAGACTTAGCATTTCCCCCATAAGACACCAAAGGGGTTAACGTCTGGCCAGTAATCAAAGTCTGGCAGCTCCTACCCCACGCATAATGGGCATTGTTGTTCCTGAGAGTTTGTCTGTTTTTTCTGGCATGCCTTACTGTTTGGAACTGATTCTAAAACAGAAAAGGAAAGAGTCAGTCTGCTTTTTTTTAAGTGCACATGCAACAAAACATAAGGCTGGTCATAGAACTGTTGTTTTGCTAAATTTCCAGGAAAGTTGTTGGCTTACCATTCAGAGAAGATGAATTACCAACTTAAAATACACTTAAGGAATTCATTTATATATGTACATAAGACATACACAATATCCTGAGGTGGCCGCCTTCTCTCAGATATGAAGCAACACATTACAACTGTATTAGCTGATAAGCGAACTGTGGCTAGCCCATCCATCTGCATATAAAATCGATTTGCATGACGTTATTAATGTGCTCACCATCAACCTTCCCAGGTCACTTGCCATCTCAGGACCTGTTCATCACTCCCACCTGATGAGCCCCCAGATTTTCTCATCTGAAACCACACCAAGTATATCTTACTAAATTACTAATACAGCAAACTTCCATTACAAAACACCAGATTTTTTTCCAGTGGGAAGGACCAGAGGTTTTTTGTTTTTTCCATCTGTCCTAAACCAATACTTTTGTATAAACCAAAATCATACACCTGAATGTCAAGAGCATATCCAAATTTTATAAACATTTCTAGACCCTGAAGTCTTGTTTTCTGTACTTACTGTGTCATGGGCCGGGAACAGTTCATGGATCACACCAGCCCGTGGACCACACTTCGATGGACCATTGGCTGCCTTACTACTGATACACTATATTCTAGATCAAGGTACACAAACTTTTTCTGCAAAAGGACAGAGGGTAAAATTTTAGGCATTGCAGGAAATAGTCTCCTATGACTATTTAATTCTGTTGTAATGAGAGAGCAGCCATGGACAATAAGAGAATGAGTGCACATGGCCATGTCCCAGGAAAATTGTGTTTACAAAAACAGGCAGTGGGCTAGATTTGGGTCACAAGCTACAGTCTGTCAGTCCCAGGATGAGGAGTAAGATGATAAAGATGATGATGATGATGATGGAGATAGCTAACATTTACTCACCAGCTATTATGTGTCAAGCCCTTTCTATCCTCCACTGTTCCATAGATAATGTAACATTGTTTTAATTTTATAGACAATGAAAATATGACATCAAGAAATTATTTCTGTTTGTTCTGAAAATAGATAGATGGTCCAGGATCCAAACCACAGTCCCTAGGCTCATATTATACCATATATATAAAATGAATGGGGCCTCCTTTTCACTATGAAGGGAAAACTTATAACATTAGTGTCATCCTGGTCATATTTTTCCTTTCTCATCTCCCTACCCATCATCCACCTGAGCCGCACCAAGGTCCTGACGTTTGATCGTGCTGTGGAATCCATAGGAACCAGGACCAGGCATGAATAGCCTATAACAAACACATTCATCTCACCATTTACCTATTCGACAAATTTGAGTTGAGTGCTTACTTTGTGCCAGATGCTATTCTAAGAAAGGGGGCTATAACAGTGAGCAAAATACACAAGTTCCTGCCCTTAGAAAGCTTATGTCTAGTGAGGGGAGGTAGACAATAAGCAAGGAAATCTATATTGTGTTGGAGGGCAGCAGGGTAGGGGAGTCAGGCTGGAAGAAAAATAAAGCAGTGTATAAGGGTACCGGGTAGCAAGGACCTATGTCTTCCTTATCCCACCCTTGTATCTTTTCTTTGCCAACTAAGATATGTAAACTCCAAACAGAACTATACTCTCAAATATAACTAATAGGTGTAAACATATTTATAGGACATTGGGATCCTATTTTTACCAGTTTTCTTCCCCATCATCACATGGGAAAGGACACGTGTGAAAACTAGTCCACTCATTCATGCTGTAAAGGTTGATTGAGTACCTACTTTGTGCCAGGCACTGGTTTTCGAACAGAGAAACCAACAGTGAGCAAAATAGACAAAGACGCTTGCTGTCTTGGCTTCCATGATGGCCAGGGGAGTCGGAGTAAACCAAAAGAAGTAATAAAGACAAGCTAGAAGGTGATAAGTACAACAGAAGCGGGGGAGGGAGGGCACAGCAAGATAAGGAGACCCGGAGTGTGTAGAGGAAGGGGCCAGGTGGTAATTTTAAATAGTCTGACAACTTTCCTTCAATAGGATAGTATGCGACCAAAATAATGCCTATTTGAAAAACAAGTCCTGGTTTAGTTCACCCATCACTACAGTTGGAGTGCCATCAGTTAAAAGCAAACACAGGATGTTTTGTGTTGAGTTCTTTATTTAAATCCATAGAAAGAACTGTTATTCTTTCAAAGTCCTTTTGGCCCTTCCCTTTCCCTTGCTTTAGAGAAAATATCAGGGGACTGGCAGCTGAAACAATGTAGGGATGGGAGAGGAGAAAGGAAGGAAAACTGAGTGCCAGCATTCACGCCAGGTGACTGTTTTAACAAGGATGTCACTGTGACCCAACCCTCCTGGGTCCTAAGACTGCCTTGCTAAGGATACCAGAAAACAGAGCTGGAAGACACTGAGAATTTTCCATTAAGTGTGGCATTCACTTTTTCAGAAAGTAATGAGATGTTAATATAGATTTGAATTTTAATCAGATCCAACTTGGGAACGGGGTGTTTTCTGCAAAATGTGAAGTACTTCTAGGCTTTTAGGAAAATGTCATCCGCATAAAGGCTAACTACTGTTTTACATATAACACTGCCATTCTTCATTGGTTTTCCAGGAAAGAGAAAATATAATAATAAAATGAAACATTGTTGCAAAAGACTCCTCACTTTCTTATGAACATTAATTTTTTCTGAGGGTTTTTTTTTTTAATAACTCTTATAAACAAGGAAGAATGCTTGTAAGCTTGAGGCAAGAATTAGGGAATTTCAGTTCATAAGTCAGGAAAAGAGACATAACTGAAATCTATTTTTCAATAATAATCGTATTAATTGAAGAGATCTCAACAAATTCTTTTAAATGTTAGTTAACCATCGTGCTAGGGATGCCAATATCAGTAATTCTGCCTAAAATCGAAAGGGACTCAAAGTCTGCTTGCCTGGCAGGCACGCAGCACACTATGCTACCGGCGGAAATAGTGCTGTTAGCTCATATGTACTGGGTTAAAAACTCCTCTATTCCCAGAAGCTCACTAAGTCTTTTACGGAATGTGCTTTAGCAAATCCCTATGACGACCACGTAAGAGAGGTATTATTCCCACAGAATGCATGAGAATTAGTCCCATAGAATGTATGAGAAGACTGGCCCAGAGTTATGATGTAACTCCGTGAAGGGCACGGGACAGTAAGGGTAGATTCTAATCCACAGCTCTGATTCTAAAATTAGCACTCTAGCTCAAACTTTTTTCTTTCATTTTCCCAACATTCTTCTTCCTCCCCCCTCCACGTAGTGTCTTCCACGGATTTCTTCCACAATCAAAAACAAATTTTGTTTTCGATAGTTGTTATGTATTCACTCATGTAGCTAATCACCAGTTAGTTTATTCTGTAAACCTCTGAATAAAGTCCTCTGGGGTGTTATGGAGCAGGCTGGGTCCTAGGAGTCACTATTACCTCCTTTGGATACATCGAGCTGTTTTCCACATGACAAGTCTATCCCATAATTCACTGGTCAAACAAGGGTTAGGAAGCCCCCCTCCCCAATCCACTTCCCACCCACCCGCCGGAGAATTCTTGTAAGGCCACGAAAAATCAAAACGACAATGTCAGAGCAAGCGTCTGGTAGAAACTAGGAGGCTTGGGACAAGAATTCCCTAAACCTCCCACACTTAAGTCTGACTTTCATAATCCATAGAGAAAACAGAGGCCAGCTCCACTGGGTATCTGTGTTTGGAGGATGACCCGTTCCTGCAAGCTTGATGTTCTCCATCTGTGCATGTACTTAGATGTCTAAACATGTGTTTATAACACAGAATCCTATTATTAAACATCCAAAGTAATAGGACAAATGCATTTGAGGGAGGGACACTTATTTACTCTAATAAAGGACTTTTCACATTAAAATATAAATTCCTATTGTATTTGTTTGGAAAGAAATTGCCTAACACTGTGAAATGCCATTTTTTTTTTTCTAACCCAAACAAGACAGAGAGACTGAGAAAGTAAACATGAGGGACTCTGGCAGAGGGGAAAGAGAACACACACAAATGGGGGAAAGGTCTGACAGGTGTTCTGATAAGCCCCTCTATAAACCAGTGGCCCAAAATATCTTAAGTGGATTTCCATTTATAATTAAATTATCCATTTAAAAAAAAAAGAAATCACACATATCACCTATAGAAAGACCCACCTAAGTACTTAACTTGAATATTTGTATCAGCGAGAAAGAACACTGGTCTCTGGGTATCAAGTTTGGTATGGACAAGAAGCACTGGGGGGGTTTTCAACTTACACGATTTGGGTACCACAGCTGGCATTTCTGATTCGGTGGATTTGGGGGATCCAGGCATCGGCATACTCCCACCCCCTCACCACACACATATACATATACATGATTCTCAAGCCCACCTGATTCTGAAAATTTGCTAGCTGATGGAAAATAATAGGCAACCCCTTCAGGTTGGGGGAAGCAAGGAAGACACTCCATAGGAGAACCTGGAGGCAAGGAATCACTCCTGATTTTTCCAAGATATTGATTGGAAAAGTGTATCCAGACTTTATAAAGGAAACCTAAAGACTACACAGCTCATTACCATAATGTATTTCATTTATAAAAAGAATTTGGTTAAAAATTAAAAGGGGCACTGGTACTCACCTCTGGAAATCTGTCGTTCACACACCTTGGCCCTATTTTTATACTGTATTATCCATTCTCCATATTTCTATTATTGCAATTTCTGACACAGAAGTTCAGGTGAAGACCAATGTGTGCTTCTAAGAAAAGCAAGAAAATGGGAAACATTATCCCTCCTCAGTGCTCATTAACCCAACGGGCTCCTAGGTGCTGTGAGTCAGCTCAGTCTGCCATAACAAAATACCACAGCTGGGGGAGCTTAGTCAACAGTAATTTATTGGTCCCGGTTCTAGAGGCTGGGAAGCCCAAGAGCAAGGAGCTGATTCATTCAGTTCTTGGTAAGAGCTCTCTTCCTGGCTTGCAGATGGCAGCCTTCTTGCTCTGTCCTTACAGGGAGGAGAGAAAGATAGAGTATGCTCTGTACATCTCCTTCTTCTGCGGACACTAATCCCATCATGAGACCTCAACCTCATGATCTCCTCTAAACTAATCACCTCCCAAAGGCTCTGCCTTCGAATACCATAACATTGGGGGTTAGGGGTTCAACGTATACCTTTTGGAGGAACAGAAATATGCACAAGGATACACTTTATATTCTTCAGAGGAGAGACCATGAGCACCAGCCTACACGTGGATATGTCAGGTCATTATTCCCCTAAAATGAGTCCTTCAGGGTAAGAATGCCAACATATTTGAAAGAATATAAATCAATCTTAATTCAAAAAAAAAAAAGATGCTGATGTAGGCTTCCACGATATGAATTATCAAGTGTTTGTAGTAACATAACAATAACAAACAATGAAATTCAAGAATCTAGCACTCAAGTTATTTGGTGATAATTGCTTGGTTAGTGACACCGACTCTTTACGGTGAAACAGTAAAGAATAAATGAAGTCATCCAACCACCTTTTCATTCTGCAAGTCTGTCCATGAATTATCCACTCTACTTCATATAGCTGTCTTTCGAAAGACACACAATCTTTCCTATTTCATGTTTTCTATTACTTCAGACACTCTGTCTTACATATTTTGCGATAATCTGTACAGGCTGGTAAACTTGAAGGATATTTCTATTTAGACAGGCCAAAGATAGGACAGTTTTCTTCTCCTCCTATATTTCCATACTTGGTGTTTTCAAAGGCTGATGAAATGGTGTCTATTTTGTCATTGTATTATCAGCTCGCTCCCCTCCAGCCATCATTGGGAAGATTTTGCGCACAGACACGCTATCAGATCTGTACTCCTGGAAATGAGGAGTTTGTGCAGTGAATAGCAGTTACATTCTAATTATATTAATTCAGACTGCAATTTCTTTGAAATATAAAGGACCTGCTGTCGGGGTGGTGTGGACAATGGAGGCTGAACATGTCAACGACATGACAAATTCCTCGAGCAGAGTGCCAGATGTATTGTTGCCCAGGATTCTTTTCTGAGAGCAAATTCAGCAAGCACTATCAGTGTCAACTCTGGAGTAAGGAATCAGTTCATTTGTTATCTTTCCAAGTTGCAGGTACATTTGCCAGAAGAGTCTGCCAACAGATGAATTGGTAATTAAAATCATTTCCGTGGTTGGAGGAGTGATTCGAAAATTGTTCTTCTTTTCTTTCTTTCTTTTCCTGTGTAGGGACAAGACTTCGGTGAATATTGATATTGATTTGCCATGGGCAATACCAGAATTGTGTGATTCACTAGCACCTCATTGCTCACTTCAGGGCCTGGACATGTTTACTGGGATTTGCCCATTAAGTTCTCTTTGAAGAATATTAAAGTTCTGCTCCTTGCTAGCACAGTATCCTCGTTTGTCTTGAAAAAGTTCTTGGCAAATGTTAGCAAAACCTAACAGGATTGCCCAGTTTACAAGTATGGTAGAATGTATTCCTTCCCCATGCCTGTTACTGTGCTAGAATAAATAATAAATAATGATGATAGTTTTAAAAATATATTAAGGTTGATAACAACTCATATATGCTCTATGTAATTATTATAAGTTATATATAATACCGATGTTAGTTCAGTACCTGCCCCTAGTAGTTACTCGGCAAATCTGTTTTGTTCTTCTCTTCTGAGACACTATTTTGCCACCCACATATTTACACATTATCATCATTATCACCAGCATCATCATCACCGTCATAACAAGGACAAAATCAAGTAGCACTTATTGAGCATTTACTAGGAACAATCGAAGCACTCTGTATGTACTCATTTATCTTATTCTTGTAGGCCTCTCTGATTTGGCCCTGGTGCACTGATGAGAAAGCTGAGGCACAAAGCCAACCCAACTAGGAGGTGTCCGAACTGGAGTTTAGACCCAAGAAGCCCAAATCTCAAGGCCTCTTGCTTAACTATTTCACAATAACATCACATGCCACTATATAAATAAATTCGCTACAATCATTTTCCCAGACTACGCAATAGCCCATTAATTACTTGGCTTATCTTTTATGCTCATTTGTTTGCTGTGTTTTTCTTTTCTTCCTCTTTTTCTCCTCCCTCCTTCCTTCTTCCTTTCCTGCTTTTACGTCTCTATAAATAGCTGCATATGTTTTTCTAGCAAAAAGCAAGGTTTTCTACCACCCTCAGAGACTCGGGGGAATCTTTATAAGAGTCAGTAAATGGAACAGAGTGTTTAAAGATAAAATTTTAAACTACTTTAAGAATTACTTTTTTTAAATCGAGGCAGTAAAATAAGGCAGATTTATAGACATCGGTGACCTAGAACTTCACCACTGAGTTATTAGCACACGCATGTGTATCCACACACACACATACACACACACGTAAACCTGCATATATAGTAGACAATAAGGCAATAATGAGTTGCTTCATGTGAGAGGACACCAAAGAGAACCAACTCATTATTCTGCAAACTGGTAGATAAAGGAAAAGAGAAAGCATTTATCCTGGGTTTCTTATATGAGCGTCGCTTCATATAACCAACTATGTAATGAGGGGGAAGTCTCTTCTTCGAGAAGTATTCTGGTTGGTAAATGAAAAAGAATTCATCCGTATATATTTGTCGAAATCCACTAAACTTTCAACACCAAGCGTGAGCCTGGATGTAAACTATGGACTTGGGGTGAGAAGGATGAGTCAGTGTGGGTTTGTCCGTCGTAACAGTGCAGTGATACCGTGCTGGGTGTTGATAGTGGAAGAGGCTCAAGGTGGAGGGGTGGGGATATTTGGGAACTCTGTCCTTTACACACAGTTTTGCCATAAATTTAAAACTGCTCTAAAAAATAATTTGTTTTTTTTAAACTGCAAAATTAGGGTATTGCAACTTTGCAATAGCTAACTAAATACTGAATCTAGGCAAAAAATCCTCAATAGTTGATAACGTTATGCACACACACATACATTCCCACTTATGGAAATTATGCCACTACTTATGACCTAGTCTTGCTAAAAATATGGAACCAGAATCTAATAAAATTTCTAGCTCTAACTGTAAATTTATAGAAAGTGCAAAATACAAGATGATAAATATATTTGAGATCACCTCAGCGAATGGAATCGAGAAAATTCAGACTGTTAGAAAATCTTCAGGAAAAACAACCCCATTTCTTTAACCAAGAAGCCCAAGAAAGAAAATAGAGAAGAAGAGGGAACCTGCAGACTTCAAGAGGCATGTGAGACTCATCAAGCAATCACAGCGTAGGGATGGTGTTTGGGTCTGGATTCAAGCAAACTTACAAAAGAATTATATTGCAAGAGAGTTGGGGATCAGCAAACATTGTGTATTGCTTGCTGTTGGGAATTCCTGTGAATGTTTTCAGGGTGTGAGTGATAAAGGTATTGAGGTTCTTTTGTTTTAAAGAATCCCTATCTCTTAGAGACACATACTGGAAGATACACAGAGGAGAGGACGTGATGTCTGGGATTTGCTTCAAGATAATGGGGTGCAGTAGATGTTGACAAAAAAGGCTGACCATGAGTGGGTGAAGTAAAATAAGCCTAGAGGTTCATTATGCCATTTGATCTTCTTGTGCCATATTTGAAATGTTTTACAGAAAAAGTGTGTATAGCTTATGAATTTGCTAAACCCACTCAAGCTTCAGCTTTCAGTTGTGAAACAGAAATAACAATATCTGTAGTACAGACAGTGTCTCCTTATAGGTGTTTCTGAAAATTCGAACAGTGTATTTAAAGAGCTTGGCACAGAGTAGATATTAGATCATTTTTAGGAACTTGGTGTGATCCATTTATTACTGAATCGATTGGTCTAATGGCGTTTCCACACCGTCCCTAGAGCAGAGGAAGGTTGAGGAGGGGGCGGGGAAAGGGACAGGAAGAGAGCTTCTGTCCTCAAGCGCCCCCCTTTGGGGTACCACAAACGTGCTGGTCAGAATTGTGTTTTTTGTTGTTTGGTTTTGGGTTTTTTTTCACTCTTGTACCAAGTTACTCTTTTTAAATGTGCCGATCCCAGAACACATGTAGTAGCCTGGGTTTGCTAAATGTTTATCCAATTCAAGGCAACTCCAGGTGCAAGGAGAGAGGGTGCGAATCTATCACATTTCTCTAAGCTGTTGACTCTGGTCCCACGCTTCTTTGCTCAGGCAGTTTTCTTTTACGAAACACCCCAAGTATCAGATTATCTTCAAAACTAAGTCACTCTACACCCACCGATTTCCCCAACTCATCCCAACTCTCCATGATCGTTGTCTTCTTGCTTTGCATCCTTGTTCTACTTATCGTCACAAATCCCTATGAGACCAAAGCTTGAAGGAAAAAAAACCACCAAAGTGAACCCCTAGCCCCGTGGTCAGAAAAGATGAGATTGCATGGAGGCATGGTCTGCTCTCAGAGACGGTAAGACCTGAGGAGGAATTCTTCTGGTTAGTTTTCCAATGGCTCAGGGGTTTTTTTTGGCTCTTGAGGTCCTGCTGGAGACTTGAGTTTGTCAAGAGCTGACTCTGGACTTTCTCCAGCTCATGGCTGCGTGTCAGTTCATCTGATTTCTAATAAAGCCAATTCTTCTTTTTCTAACTTGCTTCCAATTCTTAAATGCAGCTCCAAAGAAAACAGAAAGTAATTAAAATGTCAACACTTCCCTGAAAAGGAACATAAACTCTCTTTGGATTTTCTTCTCACTGGAAACACTGCTTTTCTCCAAGGTCCCAGACCCGTGTGGCAACCAGGAGCCACCCACCCACCGCGGAGCTGGTTGGTGGGCAAGGCACATAAATCCCCCTCCGTCCATTACCTTGTTTGCATTTCTTCTTCTCCCTTGCCATTTTCCAAATGGAGAGATCCTATAAATGAAGTACTTAAGGCTGTCTCTTATAATGGACTAATATCTACTCCATTGTAATATATCCAAATTTTATGCGATATGAAATAAGCTCCAGCAGCAATAAGCTATTTGATCTAACAGGAAGAAAGTAATGTGGAGCCTAACAGCTTATTATTCAGTGCAGTGCAATAAATTAACTGAGCACCATTTTGCATAATGGGAGCCTGATTATTCCTTTTACCTTCATTTGGATTGGTTTAGATGGATTATGAATCTCTTCAGAGTTAATCAGGTTTATGGGAAACAACTTCTTTTTTAAATGTATTACATTAAAGGATGAAATAAGAGGAAAGAAAACATGTGCCATGGCTTTGTGATTTTGTGTTTTGTAAGGTGAGTCCTTCAAAAGAGATTTCCTTACTAAGAGGAAAATTTTATGACCAGTATTCCAAGAAGGGTCTTCCTGGAGATTTGAAATTTGGGAGAAACAAATGTTCATCCCCCATCCCAACCTTTCCCACTTTCTTCCCGTATATCCCTGCCATTTCCTTGACTTGATTTTGAGAAGTACTTTTTTTTTTTTTTAAGATTTTATTTATTTATTTGACAGAGATAGAGACAGCCAGCGAGAGAGGGAACACAAGCAGGGGGAGTGGGAGAGGAAGAAGCAGGCTCATAGCAGAGGAGCCTGATGTGGGGCTCGATCCCATAACGCCGGGATCACGCCCTGAGCCGAAGGCAGACGCTTAACCGCTGTGCCACCCAGGCGCCCCGAGAAGTACTTTTAGTAAAACCCTTAATTCCTTCTTTCCAGGATCTCCCTGACCCTAGTATCTCCCCTCTGCATGCCCAATACTTAGCACTTGGATGTACATATCAGGCCGACCAGCACTGTTGGTCAGGGAGTCCAGAGGCTCCGTCTGGGGCCATGGCCCTACCTACCACCAAAGAGCTCCAGAAGGCATCAAAATGTGTCAAAACACAAGCCAGGGGTGCCTGGGTGTCTCAGTCCATTAAGCATCTGCCCTTGGCTCAGGTCATGATCTGGGGTCCTGGGATCGGAATGAGCCCTGTGTTGGGCTCCCTGCTTAATGGCGAGCCTGCTTCTCCCTCTCTCTCTGCCTCTCTCAACTCCTCCCCCTGTCCATGCTGGTGCATGCTCTCTCTCTCTCTCTTTCTCTCTCTCAAATAAAAAAAGAAAAAAACACAAACCAACAACATTGGCTGCCACAAATCATCACAACCATCATTTTTGACAACTATGCATGAATCAAGCATTTCTTTGATATTTATAGCAACTCTATAAAATAGGTATCACCTTCCAAATTAAAAAGTGGAAACTGAGTCTGATTGAGATTAAATAACTTACCAAATTTGCATAGCAAGTGAAAGCATTAAATCTGGAGGACTTCAAAATCTGTGTGATGCATTACATCATCTGCTGGAGAAAAAAAAAAAGTTCCCACAAATAGTATCTCTATGTTTCTGCATTACTGTCAAGGAAAAAAACAACTCAAAAGTAAGAGCTCTATTAGCAAGGAGACTGAAACTTCATAATCATGTAGATGGAGTTATTTTTACAATACTTAAAATAGGACACATATATGGTCCATCAATTCTGCTTTTTACAGAGACGTTTCTTTTCTGGATTATAAACTGCTTGAGGACAGGGCATTTATTTTCTACATAACAGGGCATCAGTGTAATATGGTGTTTGAGTTAAAAAAAACCCTAGGTTTTAATTTTGGCTCTACTTACTGCTGTCTAGTGAGTTCCATTTTGTTTAACTCAAAAGTAGGTAGATATACTACACAGTTATTGGAAAGTTTAAGTGAAATAAATTATATAAATACATAGCACAGGGATTGTAATCAATAAATTCTAGTTCTCTCTCTCCATATTCTCCCCACCCTTAACATCTAAACATCGGTTTTCCATGCATGGAGATATTCCATGGAATTGTCAATGGGACACAAAAGTGTTGAGAGGGAAATGTACCCCGATTGAAATCTTCCTCTTGCATTATTTTCTCTTACAATTATTCACTGACTCTTATTTACCCATCTCACCAAGATGAGATTTTTCAAAGATGATTTTAATTCTAAAATTTGGAGTGATGAAGTAAATAAAGGTACCTGGTATTCATATCTACATCTCTTTTCCTCTAATCCCTCCTTCAATGCTTCACTTCTCCACAGGTTGGGACAGTAAGTGCAGTTGATGGCATGAGAAAAGTTTGGATCATGATCAAGGACTTACGATTGTGCTCTGATATGAAACTTTCCTTTCATTGGGAAGGAGGGAGAACTCTGTAAAATAGCAAGGATGAATCTTAAATTTTTCCAAAAAATGCAAGGAGAAATGGGGGGGGAAATGATGTTGTGCATAAGAAAAAAAATTACATGATTAAACTTTGTCATATTATAAGTGATGTCAAGCTTTAAAGATACATAAGGAGGGGTTATTTTCCTTTGGAACCAGTTTCACCTTGTTGAGGTTTGAATACAATGTTTGATAACAAGAATATTATTTTAATGAATGACAATTTATTTCATCTTGGTTTATGACATCTTTTCCCCTGGAGAGCTCAGAGAATTTGATACATTTCTTTGAGTTATAATAGGAACATTTTTTGACAGAACTTAAGTTGATAAAATGACAGCTCAGAGGAGTTAAGTGAAATACACAGGATCACACAGCAAATTAGCGACAGGAATTCAATAATTTGTAATGGAGAGAGTAGGGAAACTTTACAATGAGATACCAATAGATAATAAGTAGAACAGCATGCTTGAGGACAAGAACTTTGCTGTTGAGTCTTCTTCTCCTGACCCTAAAGGAATACACAATCTAATTGGAAGTGGAGGGAGTTGGGGCGTATATAAGACAGTACCCTGCCCAGAAAGCTAGGAAGCGGTACTTAAAGTGAGACTTGCAGAACGAGTAGGACGTCCCAAGGTCAGCACTGTGAAGTCAGAGTGGGGAGGGAGGGCACTCCAGGCAAATGAGATAGCTGTGTAGCATCTCAAAACCATGCCTGGAGATGAATTATGTTGTAAAGATGAAGAGGTGCTGCAGACTGGATGTTTCTGTCTCCAGATTCATATGTTGGAACTTAATCTCCATTATGATGGTATCTGGAGGTGGGCAATTGAGGAGGTGATTAGGTCCTTAGTGCCCCAGAGAGCTCCCTCACCTCTTCCACCATGTGCGGACGCACAAGAATACAACCAGACATCTATGAACCAGGAAGAGGACCTCACCAATCATTTTAGTGCCTTGATCTTGAACTTCCCAGCCTGCAGGACTGGGGGAAGTAAAGTTCTGTTGTTTATAAGCCAGCCAGTTATTGTAGCCCAAATGGACTGATACACGATCCTGATCAGGTTTGCCTTGGGAAGATGAACACGGTGAGAGTAAAGGATGGAGACCAATAAGTCATTGATATAGTCATCAAGAGGTTGGGGGGAGGGGAGTCCATATTGTAAAACTCATTCAGCTGAGTGCAGCAATGTGGATTCTGGGTGGCTGGCCAGGATCACTGACGGGAGATGGCCCACACTCTTGCGTATCACACTCTCACCGCATTTCAATCACATTCACATCTCAGCATATTGCAGAGTGTGTTATATACCTTGGGGGTTAGTCTACGCAACAAAGCCATAGAAGCTGTGGTTAAAAGGAAAATAAAACTGAGGACAAGATCCTGAAGGATACCAGTATATAAAGGCATGAAGAGAAGAGAAACCCATGAAGGCTACTTAGAAGGAACAGTCAAAGAGCAAAAAGGGAATCTAAGAGACGGAAGTCAAGAGAAGTATGGCAGACAGGAAAAGGAAGGGCACTAAATGTTGGGGGGAAGTCAGGTAAGAAAGGGCAAAGAGAAAAACTTTATAAAAATGGAGATTATGGAGTCTTTAGTGGACGTTGAAAACCAGTTTGTGTGGAGTGAGAGTACAGAGGCCCTATTACAAGCAAGCTGGGGGAACATAGAGAGAGGCAGCATGAATGAAGCACCTTTTTAAGAAGTTCGGCTATGAAAGGAGAGGGAGAGGCTATGGTACAGTGGCATGCAGAATAAAGGAAGGGACTTTTTTCACTTTATTTCTTAAACAGTGGACAGCTTGCTTTGAAAGTGTCTAAGTAATGAAGATAACGAGTCTGGGCAAAGGATGTAATCAGGGAATGTTCTAACTAACAGAAATACAGATGCTAACAGTGAATGGTTTGGGCCAGACAGGAGGTGGTTATCAGCAAGTTAGAGAAAGAGGAATTCCATCAAAATGCAGTAAGGACAACCCTAGTTTCTGGTAATAATAGATAGCACAGCACAAGTGGAAATTTCTCCTTAAGCACCAGACATATCCAATGTCCAATCCCAGCTCTATCTCTTAGGAGCAGTGCCCTCCTGAACAATACTTCTCCTCTCTAGACTCAGTTTCCCCATCTATAATGATGACAAGTATACCCACCTCCATGAGCAAGGCAAGGGTTCCATCTCACTGCTCTCTACTGACATTGCTTATCCTCTTCCCAGCTTTATTTTTCTACTTCATATTTGTAACTTTCTGTGTCTGCCATTTATGATCTATTTCTCCTATGAAAACGCAAACTAGACAAGAGTAGGGATTTTTCCTACTTTGTTCGGTATCACATCCTCAGCAGTGCAGCGACTGGCACACAGTAGGTGCTCAATAAATAACTGTGGAATGAAGAAAGGAATGGCTGATTAGGGTGCTGCAGAGCAGGTCCTCGTCTTTGACACTATTGATATTTGGAGGCCGGTCATTGATTTGTTTGGGGAGGGAGACTGTCCCGTGTTTTGTAGGACGTTTAACAGCATCCCCGCTGCTGACCATGAGATGCCAGCAGCGCCCCACCCCCAGGTGGGACCAGCAAAAATATGTCCAAACGTTGCCACATATCCCTGAGAGGCAAAATCTCGCCGGGTCAAGAACTTCTGCTTCAGGAGAAAGAGCCAAAAATCGTAGCTTTCAGTATCATTCATTATAGTGGAGGAAGAAATTAAAAATGAAAATAACTCTTGGTCACCGAATTCTCCCACAACCTGCTTAACTTGAGGTGGAGAAAATGACTGCTGTCGAGGTGCTGTCGGCTTCACAGCACACTGACATGTTCCTTACGATTTTGCCAAGAAACATGTTTATAAGAAAACAGTTCATAAATCAAGGAGGTGCCTCTTGAGTCTCTCGTCTGTTAGCTGTGTGTGAGATATTTTCTTCCTCGTCACTTCCCTGGACAAACAACAATAACTCAAATAACCACCCCTACCCATCTAGTCTGGTAGGACACACAAACTTAGGGGCCGCCACGTTAAAGAAAATGATGTCTCCACCTCCACATTCTAATGAATAAAGGATTATAAAAAAGCAGAAGATACAGCTGCAGTTCTTCCCTTCAGGATTATCTTCTCTTCGGTTTTCTACTTTTTACCACCCCATTTCTTTGCTTTGAATAGAAATCAACTGTCTTGTATTAAAATGGCTAAAATGACCTCTCAGAAACATGAGGATTTCATAAAGTGGGAAGTGTTTCAAAAATTGCTTTTGGGAACATGAAAAGTAATGCCAAAGCAAGACCCAGAAACGACCTGGCCCCAGGTTCCCTACCAAAGCCCTGAGACAAGCAAGCAGTTGTCAGATGAACAGAGAGAGCTCGTGGTTAGGGCAATCCTACGTCTGGCTCTGCCTGGAACATCCCAGTTTATGCCTGCTGTCCCTGGACGGTAGTTACAAGCAGCCTCTTTCACTTTCAAAGCGTCCAGGATTGGACAATGAAGTATATGGTCGTTTTACCCAGAGTTAAGTAACATCTGACCGGTCCGACAAAGGAGAGGCAAAGATTGAGAACTGGCTGTCTGCTTTCCTATCTGTGTGCCCTGAGCACGCCTCAGACTTCTCTCAGCCCTCTGGCGGGCCTAGCTCCCGGGATGGTACATTCTACAGCCCCAACTCAGAGATAAACAATCTGTGAGTCAATAAATGAATCAGTTGTCCACCTAGCTTATTGATCTGAATATCATTTATCTCTCAGTTCCCAGGAAAAGTGAAATGGTAATTAGGTTATCATGTCGTAGAGTCTGGCCTGCTCAGGTTTTCCAGAAGGCATTTGGATTCAGAGAGGCCCAGTGGCAAGAGAGCTGACTCTCTGTCAGCCTGGCCTCAGATTCCCGAGCCTGCTAAACGGGCCCCGGACTACAAAATGCTGGCCAGAAGAGACCCTTGGTAAGAGCCTCCTTGCCCCATAGCCCGGTAGCCCTCAGATGAGGGTAGGGGTGCTGTTTAGGCATAGCCAACTGGCCAAGAATGTCCTGCCTTGGTACTAGTCAGATAAGCCTTTCTTTCTCAGGACCAAGAACTCAGCTTCAAAGATTATGCAAGCGTGAGGGTTTAGCAACATAGGCACATGCCCATCAGATCGGGAGTCCCAGGAGTGAGCCTTACAGCAGGCGCTGGTTCCAAAGCCAAGCTGAGGAGGAGGCGAACAAGAACCCAGTAACAGCTGAGAGACGCCCGGAGAGATCAGACAGTCTCCGCGGGTTGGGCACTGAGCCCTTCCATGACTAACAGCCCTGCTCACCCCAGCCTCCTCTCAAGATGATCCCTTCACATTCCAGAACTAACTGCTCTGTTTCCAGAATGCGTCAGAGTTCTGCTCCTCTTAATGCCTTTACATATACTCTAAGCTCGAATCCACATCTTATTTATCCCTCCAGTCTCAGCACAGATGTGATTTCCTCCAAGGAACCCTTTCTGAACCCCTAAATTGGAATTCAGGGGTCCCTCTTAAAAACATCCACTCTGTATTCCCCTTTGTGAGTGGGTTCATCCCGCTTGGTTATAATTGTCTGTTTACTTATCGGTAACCTCCGCTAATTATAATCCCTTTGATGCTAAGAACTGTCTTGTTCTTTGCTCCCCATTTCCCCTCCAACCATAGAAGATACTCAAAAAACATGTTTTGAATGAATGAATAACTAGTTTCGCTTTGGTAGCAGGGACTGTGGGGGATAATGACATGAATAATGGCCCCTGAGAATTAAATAAGTGAGCATTTACTCCAAAAATGTGTTATGGGGAGCACCGAATGCTTCCATCGTGTCATTATTTATAAATCCCCCGCCACGTACCAGACATTTTGCTTGCAACGTTATTGTGAAGATTAAATTGGATAATGCACATATTTGGTGTTTAATAAATAGTAGCTGATGTTATCATGTAACTTAAGCCTCACTACAAGCCCATGATGTAAGTAATAACTTGTGAGGGAACAGAGCCTCAGAGAGGTTAAAGTGACTTGACAGAGAATGGTAAAGTCGAGATGCTGAGTAATACCCGCCTGCCTCTAAACTCCAAGCTCTTTTCGCTATCTATCACCTCCCTGAACCAGAAGGAAGGAAGGGAGGGGAGGAAAGGGAGGAAAGGGAGGAAAGGGAGGAAGGAGGGAGGAATGGAGGGAGGGAAGGAGAAATTAAAAAGGAAGAAAGGAAGGGGCTTGAGATGCCTTTTCGTTTAACCCTATATAACCTTAATCTTTGCACGATTCTTCAAACGAGTATTACTCCATTGCTTTTCATGGAGCATCCAAGCTCCAACTGTTACAGGTATGATTGATGAAGGAAAATTACAGAAATGATCCACATCTCTGATCTAACTGAGCTATTGTTGGGACAAAACAAGCATGTGGAGACTGAAGCCCTGTCCACCTGCCAGTCTTGCCAGTGTCCTCAGTAGAAGCATCCAGCAGCTGTTGGCTCCATCCTGACTTTGGCCTTGCTCCGGCTTGCTGGAGTGAGTCACACCGCCCTTGCGGAAGATGGTGAGACAGAACGCTCGCCAAGTATCTTAGCGAATTGAAGTTATGGATCTGTATGAAGCGTCATAGAAGTTTGCATGGAGGTAGGGGACAAGACGTCGTCAATGAGCTGCTTAACCTTGGTTTGCAAACAGCCTTTCTCTACAGAAAAAATAGATAGCTTCCAAACACTCTAACACTTAATGGCTGTGGAAAATTTATCAAGCCAGATCAACACCATCTCTACTCCCCAAAGAAAGGAAACCAATAACTACGGAAATGCTTCCACATCAATGATATAATCCAGAGAACTCAGAAAGACTATATGTGAGGCTCGTGTTCTTTATGGAAGCTTCCTTGGATGAGTCTAAGATGATATATGGCATCTGATACAGAACCATCGTGGCCAGACTGCTGAAACATATTTCTTCTTTCAGAGAATAGGTACTAGGTGCCAGGCATTACATGAAATTCTAGGATTAAATTGTGAACAAACGTTTAGTCATGATCTCTGCCCTCATGGACTGTATAGTCTAGTGTGAAAACAGATCATCAAATAATCACAGAAAGTATGAGTATAGGGGCGCCTGGTGGCTCAGTTGGTTAGGTGTCTGTCCTCAGCTCAGGTCATGATCTCTGGGTCCTGGGATCAAGCCTCACATCGGGCTCCCTTCTTCCTCTTCCTCTGCCACTCCTCCTGCTTGTGCTCTTTCTCTCTCTCTCAAATAAATAAATAAAATCTTAAAAAAAAAAGAAAGAAAAAGAAAATACAGGTAAGTATAAATGCTAACATTCCTATCAGAGAAAATAAATTTTTTTTATTATATAATGAGCACATTTTAGGAAAGAGATCTAATTGAAATGTCTATAATACACACAAAGTTGCCAATAAGTTCCAAAATATAAAGCCTGCTAGGTTGATGAAGAAAACAAAAGTATTTCTAAACGTAGACAGTGTCGTCTAAGGCTGGCAACTTTCTCATGCAGTTCTGTCCAAGAAAGTGGTGCAGCAAATCATTCGGACACTTACGGCTACTAAGTATTTGTATTTGCTTTGTGAGGATCAGTCAAGTAAGACTACACTACTCATTTTATTTCAGAGAATTAAACTTTCACTTTGGGGTTTGAAATTAAATTGTATTCTCCCTTATTTCACAGATGAAGAAATCAAGACCCAGAGAAAGCAAGTTGACTTGCTCAACATCACACGAGTGGGCACATCAGAGCTGGAAGTGAAACTCAGGTTTCCTCATTCGGTGTTCTTGACCCCAAACCAAGTTGCAATAAGCCCTTTACTTTTTGTGTAAGGGTGCTAATTACCGAAGAGAGATCATAGTTGGCTTCTAAAAATTCTCTCAATCTTTCTCATTCTCTCCCTCTCTCTCCCTCCCTGCCTCTCTCTCTCCCTCTCCCTCCTCCCCCCAACACAAATACACATACACACACCAATCAAATGATAAGCTTAAAGCAAAAGCTATCAACTAAATAGTAACCTGGCTTTCCACTACTAGTGTTATACAGCAAACAGAAAAAAATACGCATTCTTTGTTAACTCAGCCCCTAAAAAAGCCTTTTAGGTAAAGCCCAGTCTATGATTCCAGATGCTTTGCTGTCTACTTGTGGGTTTGTTTGATTTTATACAGAAAACTGTTTAGTGTTTAAACATAAAAGCCTAAGTTGAACAGACCGGAACTCTTTCAAGGACTCAAAATAAATATTATATTATTATACACAGTCTTTGGCAAGAAACACTTTTTTCCAAGGTGACCCGCATGTCACGTTCCATAGTGTGGCTATCCGGAATTTACCTTAGCAGGTTACTGTACTCCGTTTACTCAAAGAGCATCACCTCAGGTGATTAAGGAGAAAACAACAAGGCAAAAACACAAATTTTCAGTGTAAATTCCTTCAAAAGCAAAGTACAAATTTGATATGTATTATCTACATTCTAGAGCTAAAGACATTTTTAGATCTGTGATTTGGCGTCATCTTAACTTGAATCATCTGGCTTGAAGCAAGGACAGGAACGAGACGCCAGAAAACTTACTCCACCTACCCCGCACATCCCTTCTCGTTAGCGCCAGCCAGTTGTGAAAATTCAACCAGGCACTTGTTTTTCTAGGTCTAAATTTTCTCATGTAAACAATGAAAAATCTGGAAGAAATTACCTTGTTAGTCCCTTGCAGCAGCAAAATACCCTGTTCCTTTTGGTTCTCATTTTTATTATTTGCCCCCAAATCTAAATAAGACAACACATGCCCCAGGGACAAAGAGATCCGGCCGAAGGAGAATACACCTAGCAAAGGAGGCTCCAGGTGAAATCTGAAAGTGCACATGAATCACACGTGGGCCTTAGTACACAGATCATATGCGTTAAGAGAAAAAGGGTCCAAGTGAGAGCTCAGGAGTCTGATGTATCTTGAGAGGTTGGTACAGCCATACTCTCCAAGTACAGACCTCAAGTTGTGAAAAACATCAAATGGATCTTTTTCTTTTCTTTTCTTTTTAAACCAACTATTGTTGTTTATATACTGGTCAGTTTTCTTGAGTTTACATGAATGATAATTTTGGAATTGTGAACGTGGTAGAGATGAGTTGGAAGAGCATTGCATTAATTTAGGTCAGCCGCACTATATAGCATGCATATATGACATATAATACATTATATGACATGCAATACAAACCTTAACTCTGATGCTGAAAAGGCCCAAAATGACATTTTATGAATTAACTTTTATTCCAAGGTTTTGCACTATAATTTCAAAGATGGAATTCCATGGCAAAAGCAATAATTGGCCCCAATAAATGAGAACAATTTACCTTAAAGCACACAGACATATATGTTTAGAAATCACATTTTTAAATAAAAAACAATAACTTCCTCATAGAATACGAATTATTCTTTGCATTGATTCAAATATGAAACAAAAAAATGATAATGAGGTTCTTGAAAACAGGGTGATTGCCAATTTAAAATGTGTGAAGAGAAAGCATCCATTTCCCTGAAGGAGCATACAGAGTCCTTTCAAGACAAGTACACTTAAAGAAAACTGTTTTGGACAACACTGCTTCCATTGTAAGCGCTGGCGCTCTTTCATATTAATGTCTTTACAAATGCCCTTAGTACCAGTGGGATATCTATACTGGAAATGCATTCTTTGCCACTTGGCAGAGTACACATAGTAAATAAATATCAGAGTTAAGATTTTAGAGTTAGTTTTTATCTGTAGCTGACTAAAAAAATAGATGATTATCTTCAGGTTGGATTAGACTAAGCAACAAGAACAACAAAGGATAAGCAGATCTAAAACAAACAAACAACAAAGGATAAAACCAAGGGAAGGAAGACTGAATCAAAAATTATTTTTGAGGGGCGCCTGGGTGGCACAGCGGTTAAGCGTCTGCCTTCGGCTCAGGGCGTGATCCCGGCGTTATGGGATCGACCCACATCGGGCTCCTCTGCTGTGAGCCTGCTTCTTCCTCTCCCACTCCCCCTGCTTGTGTTCCCTCTCTCGCTGGCTGTCTCTATCTCTGTCAAATAAATAAATAAAATCTTTAAAAAAAAAATTATTTTTGAAATAGCATTGCAAGTTTATCATATATCATGTAGATGAGCTGGTTAGCTGTGATGCTAGGATAAACAAGTAAATAAGTACATATAATAGTATACATATAGATAAAACCAATTATATATATATACATACACACAGCATATGCGTACACATACACACAGAATATATATACACATATACATATGAGAGCCCTGGAAAGCAAGCGTGATGTCAATACCAAAGATGTGAGGTAATCATAAAAGGTATAGTGCAATTTCTCCAAAGATACACAAGCAGCCAGTAAAACCATGAAAAGCTGCTCAAGACCAGTAATTGTTACAATAATGCAAATCAAAACCACAAGAACCCACGTCATCCCCATCAGGGTGGTAATGTATACAAAAAACAAAAACAAAAGTAAAACAAAAATACCAAGTGTGGGGGAGGATGTGGAAAAATTGGAACCTTTGTACCTTGCTGTTCGGAACATAAAATGTACAGCTGCTGTGGAAAACAATATGGTGGTTCCCTAAAAAAATTAAACATAAAATTACCAAAAAAGAAAAAAGATATAATGCAGAAAGGATTAAATTCTTGGTGAAACGAGGCCAGAGAACACCATACTGGACAGAGCAGAATGAGGATGAGAGTGATTACGTGGAACTTCAGACGAGGAAGTCAGGGAACAATTGTCATCTTGATCAGCTGGGACAATGCATGTAGAGAGACTAGGTTTGTCAGCCAGGCGCCACCTCCTGAGACACTGAGCCAGAGAGAGCAGCAAGTGCCCTCAGGCTCAGACAGGTGAGTGTGTGGACTCAAAAGACTGAAGAGATGGGGCCCTTCATTGTCAGAGGTAGCTAGAGACACCTCAAAGACCAGCTAGAGTTTCAAACTTCCTTGAAAGATGTCTTCTTCTGCCCCCACAATCACTGGAGAGAAACTCCTGCAATCTGAATTAATTTCACCAGTAAAACTAAGAAGCCAAGATAAGGAAAGAATTGCAATGTAAGAAGGGGGTTCACGGAGGAAGATAGATGACAGATAAATCATATGTTGTTAAGTTTCTATCGCTTTGATGTATCAAATATCAAGAACGTAAAAAAGTTATTTTTTGATTGATTGTAATTTAGACCAAAAATTACAGATGATCCCATCTGGGGAGGTGGTGAGGCACTAGGAAATGAAAAAAAAAAACATGAACATTCTCATTTTGTTGTCCGGGAGTTCATAAATGCTGATGAGCTCTAGTTATCATCAAAAACTAATTGTGCTTAAGGATTCATCTTAATAAATTTAAAAGTTCTGGTTAAACATAGTGGATGAAATACAAATATTTATTTTATTTTCATTTGCAAGGCTACTCAAATTTGCAAGGAAATTAAGCACACATACACGCGCACTTTAAACCAATCACAGCTAAGAGAATTGGAGAGGAAATGATAGCAAACGAGGCGTATAAAAAAGAGAGGAAAGAAAACAGTTGGGTATGTGGTAACTGACTCAATAGATCAAAGAAAACTGAATTTTATGCTTGAAGAGAGGGAATGTTGACAGGCAACAAGACAATGTGTGCAGAAGAAACCCAGACTGAGTTAAGAATTCAAGGTTCCTAGTATCTCTGAAGGTAAGAGTGAAGGGTGGAACTGAGCAAAGGAATCCCACAAAAAGACTGGATCAGGGGTGGTCAGACCCCCAAGTGTCTTACTGCGATCACTAGGTGAGTACTTTTAGCCCACCCGAAGAAGGTAAGACAGTAACCGGTTTTGAAGAAATTGAATCTGAGAAACTCTGCATTCCAGGGACATGAAGCCCAGCTGACAGATTAAATGACAGACTACACAACCAACTCTGGGACCCCTCCAACCCTGGCAGGAGGGTTACCATCCCCGCCTCACACCAGATAAGACACTGGAGAAAACTATCCCATCCAAGAGAAAGACCCACTCATGCGGTTGAGTCCAGCTGGTACCCACAGTATTCTGAGTACATTTTGAGTGTCTGGGTACCTTCTCTGGTTGAATGATGCCCATGACACATCAACTGCTGAATACTTTTAATACTACTTTTGGATCCCCCAGTAAATAATTGGTTCTACTCTAAGTTATCAGGAAGTCTGACAGTCAAGAAAACCCAGCCTCTTGCACAGAATGGTCAATCAACTATTTAGAGCCTCTTTCTTAAATATGACCAGCCAGCCACGGGTCACCAGCTATTGGAAGGAAGACCCCAACATGAATAGCAAAGACAAAAAGATTATAATAAATAAATGGAACTTGGAAGAAGCAAAGGGAATTCAGGGGGCAGAAGAAAACTTCAAAAAGTTATACTTTTAGAGAAATATAAAAAGATTTTTGTAGCTACGAGTGAAACAAGATCAGGATGCTATTCTTTTTTAAAAGAAACATCAGAAATATAAGAAAGGATTCTTTCTTCATGAACAGAAAAATTGTAAGTAAATAGAAAGATGAGGAACATAAAGTAGAAATTATATCAAAATGATAGAGGTGGAAAATAGAACAGAATGGGGGGGGACCAATTATAGGATCAATCCAGAAGGTCAGAGATCTGAATTAATATTTCAGGGAAAAATATAAACTGAAAGGAAAAAAATATCAATAAATTAATATAAGAAAATGTGTCATAATTGAAAAATTATACAGGTGAAAACCCTCAGAACGACAACAAATACCCCAGAGTAACAGTGCAGTGTGTCGAAACACGGGCTTTGCTGCCAAAGACGGGATCCTTACTGAACAGAGATAGTCAGGAGCTCAGCTGCTTTATGGGAAAGTAATTAGCGATGAGTCTTCCTGCCGTTCAGGATTTAATCAGTCATGAGACCACATCATGTCAATTTTTCATGAGCAGTTGAGTTGGAAAAACTGTTTTCTTGTGGTTCAAGGAAATATTGCTTTTAGATAAGAGGGCTGGTATTTTCCACTTTAAGACCGAATCACTTTTAGAACTCTCAACATCAAATGTTTAAGTCTGAAAACTCCTGACTGTCCCAGAGCAGTTACCCACTAACTGGCCCAAATAAGGCCTAGAATCTGTTTTTCTAACTGTCCAATTTGTACCCAGATTGAGAACCTTGAACACAGCTTCACCAAGAGCAGAACAATTCTTACCAAACATTCCTTGAGTACTCGCCACGCGAGCATAAACCTACATCAGCAGCAGAATTAGCAGGTTACAGGAAAAGAGAGATGAGCAAAGCAGTTGATTTGTCTAAAACTTTTTATGTGGAAAATTTCAAAAATGTGCAAAAGCAGAAAGAATAATATAATAAACCCCCACGTACACAGCTTCAACAATTTTCAACGCATGATCAATCTTATTTATACCCACAGCCAATTCTCTCTGCCCTCAGACCCAGTGGATTATTTCAAAACAAAACTGAGACATCACAACATTTTACCTGTAAATATATATTATACATAATATATAATTAGATATGCATATATGTGAAATATACATACATATGTACTTTAGAAAGAAAAACTCTGTCATAAACATAATAATTCATTATCATAACTAAATATAATTAACAGCCAGTCCATAATACTAACTAACCAAATCAGTGTTCGTATTTCCCCAATTGTCTAATAGTTTCATTTTCAATTTGCTGATCTGAACCAGAAACTATTTTCCCTTTGGTTGCCCTGCGGTATGGTATGTACAGAAAAGACAGGATAAATGTTTGATTCTTTCTCTTCATTTATTAGCTTTCAAATTTTTGAGTTGGTTACCCAACTCAAGAGAACCAATGTTTCTGGGGTTTGGGGGATTTTTTTGTTTGGCTGTTTGAGTGTGTATTTTAGAATCACTGTAGGTTTAAGCCTAATGGAGGTGTTTTAAGTCATTGCAGTTATTATTTTATCGATGCTCCAATTGTCCTCTCTTTGGCTACAGAAAGCCTTTCCTAGCTGGCTCAAGAGTATTTTAGACATAACCCCGAAAGTGATTGATAGCATCCTTGCTCTTTGGTAGCATAAATTATTCTAGGCTTATTGTTACACATTTCCTGCCCCAGATCTAGAATCAGTTCTCTTCCAAGAAACTCTGGTTCTTTTTAGGAGGGAATAGTATTGAGAGACCACAATCTGGGTTTTGAGCCTGGTTAATGAACATGTTCATTTTTACTGAGTTTGTCACTGTTTTCAGGTCTTTGCAGTGAGTAGAGCTAGGAAATCTGTAATTATTTTTTTTAAAGATTTTATTTATTTATTTGACAGAGATAGAGACAGCCAGCGAGAGAGGGAACACAAGCAGGGGGAGTGGGAGAGGAAGAAGCAGGCTCATAGCGGAGGAGCCTGATGTGGGGCTCGATCCCACAACGTCGGGATCACGCCCTGAGCCGAAGGCAGACGCCTAACCGCTGTGCCACCCAGGCGCCCCAGAAATCTGTAATTTTTTAATATTAAAACACATCAAAATATCAGTTGACAATTTTAAATTCCAGACTACAGGGTTTTTACTTAACATCCTCGATTTACATTTGAATTGCCTTCTTCCATTCCCCAAATTCTAATTCCCAACACAAACATAATTTCTCATTTGTTTTATCCCATAGTACATACAACAGTCTCAAAAAAATGAATAGAAGAAGGAAGGAAGGAAGGAAGGAAGGAAGGAAGGAAGGAAGGAAGGAAGGAAGGAAGGAAAGAAAGGAGGGGAGGAAAATAAGCCCAAACAGTAGCAATACTATCACCAACAATAAAATTAAGAAAAGGAGTTGACGAAATTTTTGACAATTTCTTAGAGCGTATCCATAGATAAATCCCTTTGTCACCTGAAATATTTCCTTTCTGTAAATAGGCCTCTAATCTGAGGCTCAGCTTCACTTGTGTCATTTTGCTCTCAATTTTTAGGGATTGCTTTGTCTTCTGATTAATTTTGTTTTATAACCACATTAAATATTTACAGGTTTTTGAATCCAAAACAAAAACAGAATATATTCAAAGATATCTAACTTGGAATTCTGTCCCCTCCACCTCATTTCCCCCCCTCTTATAAATGAGAGGGTTTTGTTTTTTTTAATATACCCGAATTTCTATTCAGATGACCTTCTCAGATAAATAGCAGGATGCCATACACACTTCTTTCCTCCATGTTTTTTTTTTAACTTAACAATTCTGGAGATCATTCCATAAACTTATTAATTTTTTGAAAAGTGTGTTTTTGTAGCCCAGGTGAGAAATTTGGCTATAAAACGGGAGTTTTGGAAGCAGCCGCTGGCAAAAGAAAGATTTAATCCTAATGTATTATAAAAAAAAAATGCAGATTGGAGCTTTGTAGTAAACCTTCATAAAATGACTCACCAAATTCACAGCATCGTGCTGGGAAAAATTAGAGTAGGTGGCTTTGCTTCTGAGAGGCATACACAGTGTACAATTTTACCCTGCAAAACGTTTTAGCTACTACAATTTTCTTTTGCTTTGCCTTTTTGAAAAGTAATGTTCCTTCCTATTTTAGCAGTACCATTTGCATTCCTATTATTCACTCCGAACTGGGATTTGCATTTTTATCTTTCCTTTGTTACTTGTTTTCATTCCAGCACTTCTCTTCGTGCTCTTTGCCTTTCCTCTATCTTGCCCTTAAATGGAGGCCTCATGCTATTGGAATGGAGCCATGAATTTCCTTGCCATCATGCCAGGCCTTGTCCCGATTTAATGATATAAGTTCCCTTGAACTATCGCCAACAAAGCTAGGACATCCCACACGCATTTGCTATGGAAACACCTTCATGACTAATGGTCTCTCAAATTAAGGCATTTTAAAATTGAAGCTAGAAGTGGTTTTCATTTAAAAAAAAAAAAAAGAAGAAGATATTCTGCTGCTGTGAAAAAAAATATAGCAATTCTCTAAAAGTTGTAAGTTGCCATGTCAGTATCCCAGCTTATCTGAGAGGTAGATCCTACAACCTCAATCCCAAGGTACAGAGATAAGAAAGCAAGATTTGTGCATACTCATCCATGTCTTGGAGCGAGCAGCCTCTGTTCCCTTCTGCCTGCTGCTTCTAAATTCAGGTGTTGGGCTTGTGCCAGGTTCTTTTCCTTAGAACAGACGTAGAGACATTTAAGAGCCCGTATGATTTGGTTGCTGCCAATACCACATCGTGTTCCCTTACTTTCCTCCCCTCTCACGTCATAATAGCAAATTACATAGACTTTTACAGACCCACCAGGCCATTTTGCCTTTGTTCAACCTATTGCCTTTGCTCAATAAATGATGGTTAACTAAATGATAGAATGAGTAAATGAACACGATCTGCTCTCCTAGGTGGGAAAGGGAGGCTACTCTACCCCCTCCATGCATGTTACATTGAAGTGTCTGTGTTTAGATTTCCTCTTTTTCATGTCTCGGAAAGGAATGGGGTTTTAATAGATAACTCTGATTTCTGACTTTGAAGAATAGCATAAAAATGGTGGACACTATAGACAGATGCAAGATTTTTGTTTTCACTTGGAAGAGGCCAAATGGGCTTTGCCGCTCTCTGTTCTTTTAACAAACCAATCTTTGAAAGCACTCAGAGAACCATACCAAGAATCCCCTTCAGGCCACACTGGGTTTTCCTGTAGGATGCCTCCTTGCCACCTGCCATCCTGTTCTTGCTTCTGCCACACCCTCTTCTGCCCCGTCCTGCTCATCGCCACCTTCTGTCCCTGCTCTCTGCCCCTAATCGAAGGCTGACCTGTCCTGCCAGTCGTGTCTACAGATCTCAGATGGTGAGTGGCTAATCTGATGAATTTGTCCCAATGAAGGAAGACTAGAAGGGTGGTTCCCTGGTTGATGATAAGAATCACCTAGATAAAATTATAGATGGCCAGGGCTTGTTCTTATGAATTTTTATTTAGTAGGTCTGGGTTTGACAAAGGATCTATCCTTTTTAAAGCACCTTCGTGATTCCAGTGACGAGGCATGTTGGGAAAGTGCCCAACGAGGAGCACAGTCCCAGGATGTACATTAAGCTCTCTAAGGAAAGCCATTCAAAACACACGCCCCTCTGCTGTTGTCTGTCTCCTAGATGGCAAATCAGTGACTGCAACACAGTGGAGGAGACAGAAGGGAAACACCTTTCTCTGTAGTCGACCAGCAGAAGTCACTGCTATTGGAGTTGTGCCTGCAGAATCTCCAGGTGCAATGAACTAATTTGGGGTCAGCTCCCTGACCACAGACATGACATGTTATTTTTTATTCCATGTCTGTCTTTGCTGTAGGTGCGATTTTTAGACACAAATTCACTGGAAGCTGATAAACATATTGTACAAAAAATCATCTCTCAGCCCTCCGGCCCCCTGTGGAAGGGGGGATGAGAAGTCTTAAATCCCAGCCCCTAGCACTGCGGATGGCTTCACTTTCACTGTTTTTCCTCAGTGTCAGGTTACTATCACACCTTCCCCAACAGCTCCCTTCCTTCCCTGACCATAGCTGCAAGGTTCAACAGAGCAGATTGCTGCTATGTGAAACAAATGACTTTTTTTTTTTTTTTGGAGACTTTTTTCCTCACTCACTAATACCCTCTGGGCTTCCAGTAAATTTAAGTTTGCCAAATATCCCAAAGGAATTAAAGACCTAATTTTAGAGCCGAGGGAAAGTGCATTCTCAAAGCAACTGGGAGTACCCATCCTTAACCGTAAGAGTGACAAAGGGGGAGCAGGAGTGGCCCATTTCCTCAGTCTCACAGGGCAGCATCTTTACGAAAAATGAACTTAGCTGTTAACAGCCTGTGGAGGGACCGCTATCTACCACATCACAGGCAGCAGAGAAGAACAGGATGTTATGAGTACAGCGTGAACCTCAGAGCTGGAGTCCAAACCGTGCTCGGGGCTTCCCAGGCCTGTGTTTACCTTGTTTGCTTCAGACTTTGAGAAAGAACTCTCCTGAGAATGGAGCAAGGCAGAACTGATAAACCTCCTTGTTTTTATTTTATTCATGAGAAGAGAGCCCACTCTGGCTTATAACAACGTATCACCAAAGTGGCCTGTGACTCCTCCTTGATTTTTTTTTTTTAAGATTTTATTTATTTATTTGTCAGAGAGAGAGAGAACACAAGCAGGGGGAGCGGCAGGCGGAGGGAGAAGCAGGCTCCCCGCTGAGCAAAGAGGCTGATGTGGGGCTCGGTCCCAGGACTTCAAGATCCTGACCTGGGCCAAAGGCAGACACTTAACTGACCGAGCCACCCAGGCACCCTTCCTCCTTGAGGAAGGAACCATGGTTTTTCTCCAGATCTGCTCATTTGCAGCCGAAGCAAGCCCCAGAGAAGTTGTGGTGTTGGCCCCAGGTCAGCTCCCCCCAGACTCTCCGACTGTAAAATGAACACGGTCGAGCTGCTTCTGCTAAACACTGTCGCGTCGTCAGAAAACAAAACAAAATAATAACGGGGCACTGACAAGGAAACTGAAGGTGAAGAAAGTTTAACCCCTAAATTTGGCCACGCTTCCTAAATACTCATTTATTATCCTCAGTGTATCCCTCTGCAAGTTGTAATTAAAAAGGAACCATCCACCAGCTGTCAGGCCTAACTTTCTTCAAGTACCGCTGCTCCTTTGGGAGTATGCTAATTCAGAGAATCGCATTTTAGATATATCTGGGTTTGAATAAAGATTTATTACACTTGCTGAGGGATCTTATGCAGGTTACTTACCCTTTCTGAGTCTCAATTTCCTTTCTTAAATAGAACAAATGTAAGAATTATTATTTTAAAAAAATATTAAAGATTTTATTTTTTATTTTATTCATGAGAGACAGAGACAGAGAGAGAGAGAGAGGCAGAAGCAGAGGGAGAAGCAGACTCCCCGTGGAGCAGGGAGCCCAACCTGGGACTTGATCCCAGGACCCTGGGATCAGGACCTGAGCTGAAGGCAGACACTTAACTGACTGAGCCACCCAGGCGCCCCAAAAGGAACTAATATAGGAATAAGAAATATAGGAATAAGAAAATGCACATATAGGATTTACACAGCGTCTGTGACTTCACAAGGGCTCCGTACTTATTATTCTTCAGCCAGTGTATCAGTCAGGACCCTACTGGTTTTAAGTGAAACAAACCCCACACAAACTGGCTTAAACAAAAAGGGAAAACGATTGCCACACACAGCTGAAAACTCCAGTGGCAAGTTTGGCTCAGGCACACGTGAAACTGGGGGCTCAGAGGAAGCCTCAGGACTCGATGATGCCCAAGCCCCATCCCCTCTGCCGTCTCCTGTCTTGGGGCTCTGCTGTGCCTTTGCCTTCATTCTTCTACAGGCTCCTTCCACAACATTTCCAAGCTCACATTCTTCCCGCTGAGAAATCGTGGTTGGAGAAATCTCTATCAAGAGCTCCCTCTTTGTATCTCATTGATGGGGTCTGCATGCGCATGATGGGACCACTCCCTGTGGCCTCAGAGAGAGACAGAACACTTGAAATTGAGCAGTCCTGAGTCACGTGTTCATCCTGGAGCCGCAGGGCGACGCCTGGCTCTCAGAAGCCATAGCAACGGAGAATGGGAGAAGGGGCTTCCCCACAAAGAGATGAAGGTGACTGTTACCCAAGAAAGGGAGCATGGATGCCGAGTAGAAATCTCTGCAGCCCCCTAATTAACTTCTCTCTTTTTTTTTTTAAGAATTTCTTTTTTAAGATTTTATTTATTTATTTGACAGAGATAGAGACAGCCAGAGAGAGAGGGAACACAAGCAGGGGGAGTGGGAGAGGAAGAAGCAGGCTCACAGCAGAGGAGCCTGATGTGGGGCTCGATCCCATAACGCTGGGATCACGCCCTGAGCCGAAGGCAGACGCTTAACCGCTGTGCCACCAAGGCGCCCCTTAACTTCTCTTTTCTTAAAGACACTTGCCAATAAATGGAAGATATGCAAACTTTGGGGCACCTGGATGGCTCAGTCCGTTAAGCATCTGCCTTCCAGCCTTGACTCAGGTCATGATCCCAGGGGCTCTGGGATCGAGCCCCATATCAGGCTTCCTGCTCAGCGGGTACTCTGCTTCTCCCTCTCCCTCTGCCCCTCTCCCCGTCTTGTTCTCACTCTCTCTCTCTCAAATAAATAAATACAATCTTTAACAAAATAAGAGACATGCAAACTTCACCTTCAAATTGAGACAGCCAGGTCGCAAAGGCAGAACAAGTTCTCCCAGACGCTTCCTAAGGTGGAAGAAATAGGCATGCCAGACTCGCGATCTCTCAAGACACTGAGTTGCCAGAGGTCCCTCAGAGGCCATTCCAGGAGTGGAAACGCTGGTGATGTCAAACTAAGCATGACCTAGGGACTGGCTTTTCTTGGTCACCATGTATGGTTCTGGCATTTTTCAATCAGCTCCAAATCATTTGAATCTTAACATGTTTTATCTGTGTACTTCATGTTGAAAAGAAATTTGTCAATACGGTACCTTTTTATGTGGCCCTAATTAAATCTCACTCAGAAATAACGTCTCCTCATCCAAGCATCCCTTCTTCCTAGTAGTTCATCATTTAGTAAATAAAGAGGTGTGCTAACGATGTCCTCGGGTTCCTAACATACTTGCCAAAACTAATTACAGCTTTTTTTAAAATTTAAGACGAACTTGGATGGCATATTTCTTCTTATAAATACAGTTTGTATATGGTTACAGAAAAGCTGGAAGATACAAATAAGCACAGAGAGAGACTGTAATATCCTCCCCCAAGAAGCTGTTGTCAGCATCCTCAAGCTCCGTTACCTATAATGGGGTCCCAACACGCCACCCCAAAATATGGCATCCTGGCCAATCAAATATTTCAAGCTGAAGAAGTCTGAGAAAACAGTAAAAGTAGGAAACTCACTCTGACCTTTTCCCCTGCACCCTTTTTCCCCTGAAACAGGCCATAAAATCCTCACGTGAGAGGTGCTCTCCCTACACCACGAGGAAAAGAGCACCTTATCTCAGGAGACAAAGGGACACCAAGAAGAATCCAAACAAACAGGCCTTGCTACATTTTCCCCAGTTGACTACACCTGCCTCATACTTCTTTTTTTTTTTTTTAAAGATTTTATTTATTTATTTATTTGACAGAGAGAGACAGCCAGTGAGAGAGGGAACACAAGCAGGGGGAGTGGGAGAGGAAGACGCAGGCTCCTAGCAGAGGAGCCTGATGTGGGGTTCGATCCCAGGACTCCAGGATCATGCCCTGAGCCAAAGGCAGATGCTTAATGACTGCGCCACCCAGGCGCCCCCTGCCTCATACTTCTTAACTTACCCTATTATTCTGCAAATGTGCACACTTCATCAAACTTAGCGTAAACTACTCAGGTCTAATGGTTTCTTTGGATCTTCATTTCCTTTAGAAGTCTCTCATGCCATGGAAAACTTACATTAAATAAATGTTTGTGTTTTCTCCTGGTAATCTATGTTAATTTAATTTTCAGACCCAGCCAAGGATCTTAAGAGAGTCAAGAAAAACTTTGTCCTTCCCAAACAAAACAAAACAAACAAAACAACAAAAAATGTTAAACAAAAATGATTTTTAGCCTTTTATACCTGCTCCTTCCACGAGTCCCTACATCAGAATTGTTAAATATTATTTCTACTGTTTACTATATTAAAGGTCCTTCACCTTTGGACGGGAGACAAGTTTATGCTGAAATCCCCTGATATTACATGAAAAGGTGAAGCATGTAAGTATTTTTCTGGGGACATGGCTGATAGCTTCCATCAAGTTATCTGGGATATCTACCATCTAAAACAAGAAATCCACTGTTTTAGACCCTCATTTTAAATGGTGGGACTAGATAATCAGGCAGAGAAAGAGACATACCAATAGACATGATGATTTATTTAACGAAATCCTTCTTATTGAACAGGTAGGTCCGTTCCGGGTTTGGGCTGTTACAAAGGACACCCAGTCAATGTAACTGCTGCTTTAAAGTTTAACCACAGAACTATTTCCCCATGATGCTGCAGTATGTGAAGTTGCTGAGAATTTTTTAAAGTGTGGAGTAACCCAGA
Source organism: Ailuropoda melanoleuca (assembly GCF_002007445.2). Taxonomy (NCBI): domain Eukaryota; kingdom Metazoa; phylum Chordata; class Mammalia; order Carnivora; family Ursidae; genus Ailuropoda; species Ailuropoda melanoleuca. The sequence continues at coordinate 62,883,012 of NC_048232.1, forward strand.
CCGACAAATTGCCAAGCTCGTGGAAGGTGGCTTTTCACTTAGTTGAACCCGCATTGTTCAGACACCACAGCTTAACGCCCTAGAACAGTCCGGTGAGAGAGCCCACCTCCAAGAAACACCAGCTGTGTGGGGGCAGAGCAACACTTCCTGCCTTTGTCTGGGGTTCTGAGGGACAAAGACCTGCCTGTCATTCTGGGGCAGAGTTGCAGCGCCATTTGTTTACCTTTCTGGAAGACACTGGGCAAGCCCAGGCAGAGCCCCAGGGCACACTGCACCTTGGTCACTGACTGAGCAACTTAGCGGCTGATTCCCTTTGGGGAATTGGGATGATCTGAGCACTGGGGGCCTGCCAATGGGAAATTCACACACATGAAAGCAACAGGCCTCCCTCTAGCAGTTTCAAGAGGCTAGAGGAGGGAGGGGAAGGACAAGTAAATAAGCAAGAAGGTGGAGGTAAATAAGGGGTTCCACTGAGTTTGGCTCATATGTCTGAAGAGATTCAAACCAGTGTTTTAACATCTAGGCACTGGAAGTTAGGGGAGCAAGGCTGTTCTCTGAATTCAGATGTATTTTCTTCTAGGGGTCTTATGAAGGTCTTTACTAAAACCGCTTTAATCATCCAAAAATAAATATTGATTGGGTCTGTGTGTGTTTATAAAAGCATATCTGGTCTGGGAGATGTAGGACAATCTAGATCATCCCAGAGGACAAAAAAATCAGAGGGTGCCAATCTCCACATTTTCAAGGACTGACAATACTGTTGCCGTTGTTAGTGTTGCCGTTGTTAGTGTCGTGCACAAAGCAGGTACAGGGCTGTATTCAGCACCAAAGTCCCCCTAGAGCAGAGGAATGCAACTACCAAGGTGTTTATTGATAATTTATCATCTGGAGCTGAGCTCCTAAGAATTTGCCTTTTTTGAAAATTGTGGGTAAGTTTAATTTAGACTTTCAAATGACATTCTCATGATTTCAGTTTTCCCCATAGAGAAACTCCAGCACCATCCATGTCTGAAGTCACCTCCAAATGCATGAAATACCAGGGATGACCCCCCCACCAGGTCTGATATTTCCCTGGTGAGGACTTTGGCTCAAACTCCCTTGCAGCCGAGTTGCTATACAGCCTCCAGATTGCAATCTCTCTAGCAAATAGTGATGCAAAGGTTTTTGCAAAAGCCCTTCCAGCAACACACCTAGACTAACCTTCCTAATAGCACTTTTGTTAGAAGCCCAGCATGTGTTATCACGCCTTCACAGATGGAGAAAGGAAAACACAAAAAGATTAAACAGCCTATCTAAGATGACCTAGCAAGTCCTCACCAAGCGCATGACTCCTGACAACATGTGACACACAAATGCTCTAACAACTCAAACTCAGCCTTGTTTCTGTGCAGAAAAATACAGAGTCCTTTACTGGCCCCAAAGACCTCGCAATGCTATCAAGACGGCAAATTCAATCAGGCCCTCATTATCTAGATCCAAATCAGGCCTGACAGAGTCTTCATTCGATCTAAAAATCCTGCCTGTTGGAATTCTGGGTCCCCTGACTTGTACATGTCACCGTAAATTGGCTGTTCTAGAGTCAGGAAGGGCTCCAACAAAGTGCTTACAGACGATGGTCATCGCGTATGAAATAAAAAACCGGTTTTATTAGAAAAAATGAATAATTATAACAAGATAGTGCAGCAGTGGCAAGATCTCATCAAAGAAAGTCTCTAGAATGGCCTAGAAATGGGCAAATGATAACCCAGTTATTTAAACAAACTGACCAAAAAATAAAAAGAAAAGAAAATTATGAAGACATTATCCCAATCCCATCATGGAAACGAATGTAAACTTCTCTTTTGAAGCTGAATTTCATGTCAGCTAAGTTCCATTTCATATTATTTTACGTCCCAGGTCAGAAAATGGCACCTTCCATACCTGAAAGAACTCATCTAACCCCAGACAAGCCGTTTTTCTTCCCCCCCCCCCCCCCCCCCCCCCCCAACANCATGGAAACGAATGTAAACTTCTCTTTTGAAGCTGAATTTCATGTCAGCTAAGTTCCATTTCATATTATTTTACGTCCCAGGTCAGAAAATGGCACCTTCCATACCTGAAAGAACTCAGGGGCACGCCACCTCCCCCCCCCCCCCCCCCGCCCCACCAATGGAATCAAACTCTGTCACTTTTTTCAAATGTGGTGCCAGTGAGACCAGCCCTTCAGGTAAGCAGAGCCAATGGCCATTGAGTTAATGTGACTTCAGAGGAGCCAAAAAGCCTACCCGCCAAGCTCCCACCGTTAAAGTCACTCCGATGAATGGGCGTTGCATTTCCAAAAAGGCTCCTGTCGCAGATACTAACGTAGGCCTAGCACAGTGCCCTGGTCATCAGAGCCACTCGATGCTTATTGAATGAATGAAAGAAAGATTGTTACCCAAGAAGGATAATATGCTGTGATTATATTGGTTAGAATCTATGCCAAAAATATAAAAGTATCTGGAACGTATTAACTTGTTTGCTTGCACTGTGCGTGATTGCGAAGTCCGTCTTCAGATCGACCATCTGCTAACCAGCTCCAGCTAGTGCTTAAAGAAATGTAACCCTGGAGAGGAAAGCAGGCAGCCGAGGCAGCGGGCTACGGGAGTCAGGGGCTGGAAGGAGGCTGAGCTTTGGTACGGGGAGGTGAAACCCAGTGGGTAAGCTTAGGGTCCGTGCAGCAGCAGGGAACCGAGGCCCACTCTGTTGTCCTGTGGACCTGGCTGAAGAGTTTCTCCATCATCGAGATGCACCACCGATTAGTGATTTTCACACAAGGTCAGGAGTTCAAACCCCTGCCCTCCTGCTTCCTAGATGTATGACTTAGGACCCCGTACATAACCTACGTTGCTCTGAAATGAGCATAATAACTTTCCTTGAGCCACTGGGAGGATTAAGTAAGATAATACCTATAAAGCCCTTAAAAGAATGGCCTGCCTGGCCTAGGAAGCCTTCAGTTCCTGGTCGTTATTAGTATTTTCAGTAATTAGTCCACCATCTACCATCTGTAGAGTAAGATATGGGGAGTGGGCAATTTGCTTCCTACCATTGCAACTTCTACAAACAGAAGCTAGGTGAGCTGGCAAACGGCCTCAGCACCTGTCACCTGCAGTCGGTACACACCCATGCGCTTGAAAGAGAGCCGTGCATTTGCATTTATGTTCCTTATTAAATGGGCAAAGTCCCGGCCTCAGTTGCTCAACAGAAGAAATAGAGAATAGTAGTATTTTCTCCTGTTGCTGAGGAAAGGAGTTAGATGAATTCAACCCCAAATAGAGTCCAGAACAGTGTCAAGCAGATAAAAAGTGTACTTATTATTATTTCATGTGTGTGTGTGTGTTTGTCACATTTTTCTAGGAATGAGTACAACATTGAAAACTCATTTTCAATTAAAAACAAAATCTACTGACGCGTGGACATTTTCTGTTCTTAATTCTTTCACAGGGTGGAACACAGCCATGACTAGAGGGAAAGGTGACGGAGACGCTGACCACCCGCACCGCCCCCACCCCTGCTCTGCCTTCTCCCTGAACTGGTCTGAGTGATAAATCCGTGCCCCAACTGTGGCTGTGTGGTGAAGCCGTGTTTCAAGCTGCGGTGGTGGCGATTAAGGTCACCTAAAAAGCTTATGAAAAACCTTATGCTCAGGCTTGTAGCATAGGGCGAGACAGGGTCCCCAAGTTTGCAGTGCTCGCTTCCCAGGCCGCCCTCAGCATCAGTCTAGAATCACGAACTGCCTCCATCCTCAACGCCTTCATGGCCCTTGAAGGCAAGAGATTAACATGCCCGTTTATTTCCAAATCAGTAAAATGGACTGGTGCTTTCCAACTCTGGGGAATGCAGAAGGGAAGGGGGCCATAAGCAAAGGAAACAAGTTTGGAGTTTTTTGTGTCTGAATTTCAGAGTCAGTTTCCTGCATAGAATGTTGCTATTTCCTTTCTTCTTCTTACAGAGGCTCCCTCATCTAGTGTGTCCAGCTTTGAAAACGCAAAATGATTATTTGCAGCATGGTTTCTGTAAAGGAAATAGACACCTATGTGTCTATAAGATGTTGGGGGTGGGCGATCTACTCTAACCCTACCACTTCCACAAATACGCCACAGATAAGTCGTGTCACTGTCTCAGCAGCTGTGGGCCCGGCTCAGTGCGCGTGTGTCTGTCCGGGAGAGATAGACGATTGTGCGGTACGTTCCAACTCCTCAGTACCGTCCCCAAGTTAAGGAAAGGGCAGTGCCCTGCAATAAGGACAGCAGAGAGAGGTCTGCTCATTGATATGCAAACGACAATAGCAGGCATTCTGCTGTGTTTAAGGAATCCCGTGACTGGTGTGACCACAAGCAGGTTATTAAAGTGAAACAAGGCTATTTTGTCCATTATGAAAAGCCCTGCCCTGTCCCAGTGAGTGGCACATTCAGGGTTATTTACATTTCAACGGACAACCAACAATAAATCAATATAAGTACTCTTTCAAATCCATTTTCTTTCTCCAAGAACAATAGCTGTTCAAAATCATGGGGTTAAGCAAGAATCTGAATCAAGTAGCAGTCATAAAAAATCCAGCATCTGGCCAATCCTATGTCTGTTAAATCATTCATAAGTAAAGCCCCTCAAAGCGCTGGAGTAAAGAGAAATCTCGATGTGCAGCCCTAGAAATTGAGGTCCACCTCTAAATAATAACAGTAATAGCGAGTAGCTCCACGTGTCGTGTCATGTGTTTACATGGATTTACCATGTGATGGAAAACGCTGTATGCCGGTCCGTATTACTGAAACAGGTGCACTGCGTGTGTCACATCACCTAATCCTCACAGTGACCCTGGGAGGCGCGGACCATTCTCTTCCTCATTTTACAGATAAACTGTGGCTGAAAGGGGTTCTGTAATTGTCCAAGACCAGAAACCCAGGATGTGAAAGACCCAGGTTTCTCATCCTACCTGCACTGGAGCGGGGCTCTTACCAGCCATCCTGTTCAAGAGATGCAGAGAGAGAATGGGACGGCAGCTAGTAAAATATCCTGGGCACTTAGAATATTTTGCCCAAGTTTGACCAGAGATAAAAAGCTGTAGTTCAGTCTGTGAGAATACTATTAACTTTGATTTAAAAATCGTTGGGAAGGCACAACTTACCTATAATAAATTCTACCATTCATTCAGTTTTACATCCAAAAAATAATTATTGAGACTTTAGTAAGTGTGAGGTGCATGCCAGCCCCTGAGGCTAGCGCAGTGAACCAGACAGATAGAGCCCTGACTTCATTTAATTTACAGTCCTTTGGGGGGAAAGAGATATTTGAAAATCATCTTTCATTACAATTGTGACAAGTATGCAGAAGGAAAAGGCCTCAATGCAAGGAAAACAGATAAACGGAAGACCCAGACTAGTCCGGGAAAGTCAGAAAAGGCCTTTCTGAAGAGGGAACAGTTAAGAGGCTTGGAGACTAGATAAGAGTAAGCCAGATATAAGATCAGTGCAAGGAAGGGGTGGGGGTGGGGAGGGTATCAGGATGCTTTAAGTTGTCTGCAAGTCAAATAAAACCCACTGCAAATTTGCTTACAACACTAAAGGGTATTTATTGGTACAGTTTCAGGCACAGTTTGACCAAGATTCTGGTTTTCATTTCTCTAAGAGTCTCACTGCCCTACCAAATTTTATGTTTGCTGAGGTCACTTAGTTTCTATCATGACAATGCCTACCAATGACAGTTTATTTGCTCATAGTCACAGAAAGAAAGAGTTCCTTCTTGATGCTAATTAGGCAACCCAAATCAATCCTTCTAACTAGTGGATGCCTCTGCCTGACTTCCGTCTTGGTTATCTGCACTGTTCATTTTGGTAAGGAAAATGGGATTTGTGTAACCTTGGCCCTTAGGGGTGGGTCCATTCCATCCAAATCATATGGCCACTAAACATAGATGGGATAAACATGGAGGAGGCAACCACAATTTCAGTTCCAGACAGAGAGCTATTCTAATCAAAGATAGAAGCTGTGTGGAGACCCTTAGGTGGTTAGATGAAATGTTGGAGGATCTAAGTCCCATGTGAAAGACAGAAAATGAAGAGGAGATAGGCAGGAGGGAGACAAGATTGTACAGTCAGGGAGGGGCCAAGTCAGGTGGGGCCTTGAGGGTCATGTTAAAAATTTGGGGCCTGTTCCAAAGGTTAATGGAGAGTTACTGTTTCTTGCGATGATCAAACTTACATATTGAAACCATTCTTGTACAGAAGAAAGATTTCATCAAAAATATGTGTGTGTATCTGATACATTCATGTATATACATAGACTACGTCTGAAAAATATACAATAAATCAGTAAATGTGGTTGCTCATAGGAAGGAGTCCTTGGAAACCAGAGAATGACCTAATACAGACACTTTTCATTGCATGCACTGTTGAGCTTGTCTTCCTCTTTTTTTTTTTTTAAGATATTCCTACCTTGTTTTTATATTTAAAAAATACCAAGTTAATTGTTTTCAGTGAATACTCTGTCCACCGCATGGAGAGAAAAATCAGAGACAGGGAAGAGGGCGAGGAGATGAGGCAGGGGCAGCAGTCGCTTGGCTTCTGATGGGACAGGAACAGGTCACCTGCGGCTGAAGCTCCTACCCTTCTCCACCGCCATAGCTAAGCCTTCTGTCCCCACCGAAGCGACACAGGGGCAGGACAGAGTGAAATGGCTGCAGAGCCAGTTACTTCTGAGCGTGAGATACAATAGGGGGAGGAGGCTTGAGAAAGGGCCAGAAGCCAGGAATGGTTGTAAGAGGATGATGGGGGCATGGGGAAAGGGACCAAGTTTGTATGTGTGCAGAGGCACAAACTTACTGGACTTACCTGAGCTACTGATATCCCCAGCTGTATAATGATGCAAATGTAACACCTCTGAAAATGAGACTCTGCATCTGAGTCGAACTCCTGGGGTTCCAGATGGCGGAACGGGAGCCTGGAAACCTCTCCAGGAGGCAGCCCACACCCAGCTAGAAAATGGGAAGCTGCAGCCTACTCCCACCCGGCAGCCTGACCTCATCTTCATGCTGGGTCAGGTGGAACTGAGTAGAATGCAATGTGTCCACCTTGCTGGCACAAGTAAATAGTGAAATTATTATCAAAGGTACAAATGAATGTCAGCGGCAATTTTAGTGATAACTGCACACAATTAGCAAAATATTAGCAAAATGTAAAATGGATTTTGAGAGAACACAAACATTCAATCCATGGCAACAGGGAACTGTTTGTATCATGCTTCTATCTCGCTGCATTTAATCCGTCCCATGTCACAATTCACGTCCTCCGTAAAGTCCCATTCTTATCCTTTACATTGGTTGTAATCACACCTTTGACTCTCTCATCATTTTGTGATACTCCCCTAATCTCATTTATGGGTACACTAGAGCATAGTGGAAATGAGCGAGCCATCTGGAAAATTGAGTTTACACTTTTGGTCTCCCATTTACTGCCTTTCCTAGCTGTGTGACCTTGGAGAGTTTATTTAACATTTCTGTGAATCCACTTCTTCATCTGTAAAATGGGGACAGTCATGTCATGACTTTACAGTGTGGTTATGAGGAATGGATGGGTTAATACGGATGGCTGGATGTAATATATATACGTATGTTTGTATATATACATATATATCGGTGTGGGGCACATCATAAGCTGTAGGTGGGAATTGGTTATTGTTACCATTACAACTACGCACAATAGTTATTGGTATATTTGTCGTATCTTTTATTTAGATCATATGTATTTCAAATTATCTGATGGACTTAAGATTCTTTTTGTAACATAATTAGTCATCTAGCATACCATGTGACAAACAATCCCAAAACTTACCAGTTTAAAACAACAAACATGTATTATCTCACAGTTCTTTTTTTCAAAGATTTTATTTATTCATTTAGAGAGAGAGAGGGAGAGAGAGCACAAGCAGGGGGAGCCCCAAGCAGAGGGAGAGGGAGAAGCAGGCTTCCCACTGAGCAGGAAACCCAATGTGGGACTCGATCCCAGGACCCTGGGATCATGACCTGAGCTGAAGGCAGACACTTAACTGACTGAGCCACCCAGGTGCCCCTATCTCACAGTTTCTGTGAGTCAGAAATCTGAGTATGGCTGAGTCTCCCAGGAGGCCACAACTGAGGCGACCACAGGGCAGCAGTCATCTCAAGGCTCAACGAGGGAAGGATCCACTCCCAAGCTCACTCAGATGACTGTGGGCAGCCACAGGTCTCCGCTGGACAGTGTCTGGAGACATCAGTTCTCTGCTGTGTGGGTCTCACCATAGGGAGCTCAGAACATGGCAGCTGGCTTCCCCCAGAGCAAGGGCTCTGAAAGAGAGAGAACAAAACAGAATCACAGGTTTTAGCAGCCTAATCTCAGAAGTGACAACCCATCACTTCTGCTATTTTCTGCCTGTTCAAAGTGAGTCAATATGTCCAGTCTACACTGAAGAGGAAGGGATTACACGAGGACATGAATACGACGAGGTGGAGGTCACAGGACCCCATCTTAGAGGCTGCCTCCCACACATAGTAAGAAAGAGGAAAATGTGCGTCTGTGGAATGTGCCAACCTTACTGGGTAACCTTCGTCGTTCTGAAAGGCCATCATCTAACTGACTGAGCAGGAGAACTACATAGGTAAATTACGTCTAAGAGAACCACTCGGTGATTGTTTTATTTATTTAATAAACACTGGCCGATCCCCACTTTTATGTCAGACACTGTGTGAAAAATGAAGGATACTAAGATTTTAAAAAAAATAAATTTTAAAGCTGGATAAGATCTGGCCCAACTTTCTCACTGAACGAATAAGGAATTTGAGGCCCAGAGCAGACAGACTAGTTGTCTCGAGTCACACAGTAACACAACCACTGCCAGGACCCAAACTTCCCGATGGGGCCCTTTCTCCTCTGAGGGGAATACGGGACTTCCCTGCGGCACCGTCCTGTGCAGGCAATCCCCCCACTTCTGCGACTATGAAGAAAGACTATAAAAAAGAACTGAATCAATGGGACATTCATTATCTTTAAATGCATCTAGATTTTTTTTTTTAAAGATTTAACTTACTCATTTGTCAGAGAGAGAAAGAGAGAGAGAGAGCGCTCGCACAAGCAGGAGGAGTGGCAGGGCAGAGGGAGAAGCAGGCTCTCTGCTGAGCAAGGAGCCTAAAGTGGGGCTCGATCCCAAGGTCCTGGGATCACGACCAGAGCTGAAGGCAGATGCTTAGCCGACTGAGCCACTCAGGCGTCCCTAAATGCATGTAGTTTTATTAAATCCAGTCCCTCATATTAGGACACTCTTTAAATAAAGACAAACTATAATCCCTAAAGTTCCTACATGCCTAACAGATTTTTATGGGCTCCATTCTTCCGGTTCCCCCTGTTGTTCTTTGTGCTGACGTCGCGTTTAAGCTTCCACACACCACCTGACAGAGACAAGGACTTAGACATCACCCGAGCCAGACAAGCTCAGAGAGACAGCCGAGTGCCATGCGGCTGGGGACGGGACACTACTTGCCCTCAAACCATGCAAGCAACAGTTCTCTCCTTTTGCCTCCCGATTAAGGCTGATGTTTATTTGTCTCTTTGTTTGTCTTGCCTTCAACCAGAAAGCACTGCTTACATGTGTCAGACTCAACAAGGCCACTTTCCCCTTCTGGAAAAATAAAATAACCTCTGCCCTAGTCATGCCTGGGAATGGAATGCACTTCAAGAGGCAAATACAAGAATTTTATGTGATATAAATAGACTCCATCAATTCAAGGAGCGGGTGTGGAAACGGAAACATTGACAGGTAATTATCAAAAGTACCTTAGAAAAGCAAGTTTCTGTGGACAATAGCCGCAATTTATTATTATTATTGTTGCTAGCCTCCCTGATGTTCTCCATTTATGATTCGAGTAATCTTGTCTCTTTTGATGAATGCACCTTTTGTTTTTCATTAAGGTGTCAATGCATTAGACAAAAGGCCTGCTGAGCACGACAAAACTCATGGTCACCTGACAGGGGAAAACAGGACTTTAAACCTGGGAGTCAAAACACAATTGTCCCTGCAGGGTGAGAAGGCATAAGTACAAAACCACGTGTACGCACGCATGCGCCCACGCACGTACGCACGCACACACACAAACGTTGCCCTGGACAGTCCTGGAGATGATGTTAGGAATCTTTTAGCCAGGTCAAAGTGGTGTATGTCAGGTGTGACAGCTCCAGACCACGCGTAACTGACACCAGCCACCTCCGCGCCTACTGACATCTTTATATCTTACTTGGTTGTGATTTGGCTGAATCCCTAGACCAATCTGAAAGGATTAAGACTCTCCCTCCTTCAAAAATCCTCAGGCCCCTTCCGCTCACTGGAGATCCCGAGCTATACGTGGTGGGCCTTAAAGCATTATTTACTCCTAGACAGTCTGCTCCAATGCTCCAAAGCGGCTACTTTTCAAACCCTTCCCAGCTCCTATGGGGGGAGGGGAGTGGAGGAGGAAGTAGTCTAGCTGTCAGTCAATAGGGTAACAGATAGGAGCAAAGGGGACCCAGGGTTGGGTGTTTAGGCAAGCATTTCAATAGGTTCTTAACTAGTCAATCCCCTGGGATATGTGGATTTTTTTTTATAGGTCTAGTATCCTGGGCCAGTGACACAATCTTGGAGAGTTGTCAAGAGCTAATAACCTTTCACAATAATATCCTCGACGGGGAAGGGGAAATGGGATTTTCCAGGGCTCAAGGCTGAATGATTGTAAAAAATTTTTTTTAAAAATAGCAATTCAAAAAACACTTAGAATCAGAAGAAAAGAGAAAGCAAATCAAACTCCCGCCACTCCCAACACAGAAATAATGTTAAGCCTACCTGCTACAAAGAAAAGAAACTTTTCAAAGGAAAGCTCAGAATCTAAAAGGTATGCAGAACATTAATTTTGAGGCAATTAGAAAAAGCTATTTTCTATTCATCAAAAATCAAAAGTATGTATATTCTGGATAAAGATTTGGCTACCAATTAATAAATTCATAAATACCCATGGAGTCTGAAACATGCCGTCCGTATTATGTGGCACTGTGAAACCTACTGGGTCCTAAGAGAAATCATAAAAGTGGATCGTAAAAGAAGCTATTTTTTCCCCTGCGCAACCTCCACTCCCATCCCTGTGTACTCACTCAAGAAAATATTTTAAAATAAAGAGTGAAACGAGAAATCGTATCCACTGCAATATTCCAGCTTTGTTTCTGTTCTTTTGTTCATTCATTCACTGGCTAAGCACTCACAGGGCTTCCCCTTTGGCTAGGCACTGCAATAGGAAATAAAAAATGAGCGAGTTACACAGCCCCTACTCAGAGGATCTCCCCTCTTGGTGAGAGTGACACACACAGAAATAAACAATTATGCTCGAAATGCTGCATCAAGACACAGCATTATTAAAGTCCAAAATGCTGAGTGTCTAAGACTAGGGGATTTAAAACTGTCTCTACAGAGGAGGCGACATTCAAGCTGAGTCTTAAAATACTAATAAGAGTTGGCTGGGTGGCGGGGGGGGGGTGCTTCACACGTATTTCAGAGAGGATGAGGCATTGGCTTTGATTGAAGCAGAGTGTCCATGTGGACGGTTGGAGGAGGTGGGAGGAGATGAGGGAAAGTAGGGGCCTGCCTTCAATCGACTCACACTCCACGCTGACGTATTTGAACCCTACCCCACCTGCAACAGAAAGGTGCCAGGGATTCCTAACGAGGCAAGATTTCCTTTATACACAAATAATTCAGGGGGTATCACAGAGGATGGAGGAGAAGTTTTAGTTAGAATTGGTATTTTACGTGGCTTCTTGGGAAGTCCCACCAATGCCAAGCCTGGTTTCTGCCCAAGCTGAGTCCTGTGTGTTACCACATCTCTTTTTTTTTTCTTTGCAATCTTCATCTCATCACCTTTATTGATCTCCTGCTGATTTGTTCTATCAATTATTCCATCATTCAACAAATATTTATCGAGCCTTTACTAGAATGCCAGACACTGTGTAGGGACTAGTGATGAGTCCCTAAGGACAGAGTCTGCACCCTGGCCAAGCTTCGAGTCTAGTAGTGCTGTAAGATTTATTTAAATACAAGTAATTGAACCGATATGTAAGGAGCAAGATGAAGGGGAGCTATGGGGGCTTCCCTAAGGAAGTGGTGGTTTGCTTGCGACCTGAAGGATGAGTAAGATTTAACCAGAGTTTATGTGTTGGAAGAAGGAGGGGGGAGGGGCAGAAATTACCTTGCAATTTTGGAAATAACCAAAGGCAGGAGGAAGTATGGTACCTTGGAGGAAATGAAAGGTGCCCTGCCTGCCTGGAGAGTTGAACAAGCTGGAGAGACAGGCTGGAGTTAGAACCTGCAGGGCAATGCTTGCCGTGTGCACCAACCCAGTAGGCTAGACTGTGCGGTAGAAATAGATCCCTAATGCTCGGTGGCTTAACCGACAAAGACTTATCTCTCTGTCAAGTAAATTCCAGTGCAGTTCAGATGACCTTCCAGGGTAGTTCTCCATGGAGTAACTCAGACTCCAGGGATCCCACTATCTTTTGATGTTGCCGTCCCAACATGTGGCTTTCAGGGTCACTACAAGAGCTGAAGAGCATGTATGGCAGTGGCTTCTAAATACTTTGGCCCAAACGAGACACGTTCATCCACTGCTGACCAGAACTAGTCACAAAGACCCAACTAACTGCAAGAGATGCTGGAAAATGTAGGACACACATGGGCCATTTGGTGACCCCCAATATCTCCGTCAAGGATTAGCAGGCTTTATCCTAAAGATAATGGAGAACCACGACAGCCTTGCAAGCAGGGGACTTCCAGGATCAGGTTTATGTTGTAGAAATTACCCCAGCAATACTGTAGAGAATGAATTGGATGGACAAAGAAAGACCAGCCAGGAGATTTTTCAGAAGTTCAAGTAACAGAAGACGGTGGCTTAGAATACAGTGGCATCAGCCTCCCAGTTTAATAAACACCTACATTCAGACATTTTTGTAAGAATCCTAAGAAGAAATTGGTTTAAACTGATACTTGTAACAAAGAAGTATTTTCTTAAGAATAACAATAACAAGCAGGCCTAGGTGGCTCAGTCGATTAAACTTCCAACTCTTGATTTCAGCTCAGGTCATGATCTCGGGGTTGTGAGATTGAGCCCCGTCTCCAGCTCACAAGCCAGACACGGAGCCTGCTTAAGATTCTCTCTCTCCCTCTCCCCCTCCCCCTCCCCCAGGCACGCTCACTCCCTCTCTCTCCCTCTCTTAAAAAATAAATAAATAAATAACAATAACAGAATATGTGAACTATTGGCTGAATTTATCTAGTAGTTGAGCAGATTACAAATAGCTGAATTATCTTCCCATAGGTTGGGGAGCGGTAAATGCTGGATAGCCAAGGTTCTTTTGCTCTAGTTCTGTGGAATGGTAAAACACGGTGAGGAAATCAAAATAATATCTGACTGAGTATCCTGAAGCTGAGGCTAATGCTAAGATCATGGAAGTGTGCAGAGCAGAGATTCAGAGGGGGAGCTGAATAATAAATCAGAAAAAGGATCTATGAACCAGGCAGGTGGGTGGGTCAGAAGTCAGAGTATGGAGCCAGGGAGCAGAAGGATGGGCAAAGGAGCACAGAGAACAGTGAGTGCCACCAGGAAGTGGATGCTGCACATCTCAGTAACCCGGAGCTTTGGAGCTACAGTCGCTGAGCTAGAGGGAAGGCAGGCAATAAACGTTCCTCCAAGTAATTTCCCCATCAATCATCTCCTTGTCATGTCCAGAACTCGTTTGTTTTTTTTTTTAAATTTCAGCTTTATTGACATGTAAATGATTTGATTTGCACGTAGCTCCCAGTCTTCCCCATCTCAATAGAATCATCCACTCTCCACTCAGGTGCTCCAGCCCATAAGCCTTTCTCAAATCCTCTTTTTCCTCCCACACTACTTCTCCATGTCCGATCCATCAGCTTGTCCCTTGACTCTACTCTGGTATATGGCCTTATTCCAATCGTTTCCTGTCATCTCCACCATAGTCCAAGCCACACCGCCTCTTATTTTGACTATGCCAATAACTTCTTAACAGGCTCCCATCTTCTCCTCCTTCCTCTTAAATTACATTCTTACCACAACCAGAATTATTTTTTTGAGACATAAATATAGTCATATTACTCCCTTCCAGTGGCTTCTAGTCCCACTTAGAATAAAACTGTGGCCAGGGTGCCTGGGTGGTACAGTCGGTTAAGTGTCCAATTCTTGATTTCGGCTCAGGTTGTGATCTCAGGGTCATAAGGTCAAGCCCAGCATCAGACTCAGCGCTCAGCTGCATGTCTGCTTGGGATTATCTCTCTCTCCCTCTTCCTATGGCCCCCACCCCAACCTCCATGTGTGTGCTCTCTCTCTTTCTCTCAGATAAGTAAATTGTTAAAAAAAAAAAAAAAAAGGAATAAAACCATGGCTAGGCCGTGACTTCCTTTCTGATCACGTTTCCATCTCTTCCCTTTATTGCCCTTGTTCCCTGGACATGCAAAGCTCTTCTTTAAATACTAATTTAAATTAATTATTAAATTAAATATCACCTCCTTGGCCTCATGTCTGAACATCTGATCTAAAGTAGCCACTCATTACAAAACAGTAGATATATTTTGATGCTCTGCATACATTTTTTTGCTCTCTAATATTATCTTTCTGAGTTACTTCCGTGGTGTTGCTGTTAACTCTATCATCATGGTGAACTGTCTGTTTTGTCCTAGCAGAATACACCCCCCACTGAAAGCAGTGGCCAATCTGCCTTGATCATTGCTGTATCCACAGTTCATGGAATGTATCTCAGTGCATAGCAAGCACTCTATTCTAATTTGGTGAATAAATACATGAATGAAGAAATACACAAATGAGTGAATTCCTTTCCTTTCCTGTGCCTGAAACCACTCCTTCTTGATTGTCTTCTTTCCATCAGCCTAGAACCTTGAAATCTCTTAGACCATTGAAAAAGAAAAGTCCTCCTTTGATCTCCTGTAGCTTTTCTCCATTCTTGCCTCTTCTTTATTGATGGAAATTGAAGGAAATGGAATATATATATGTATATATATGTGTGTGTGTGTGTATATATAGTAGATTATAATAATTATACAATTATTGTAGAACCTTCTCTAGCTTTCGACTCTCCACCCCGTGGAAACTGGTCCAGCTCCTGGTTGCCAAACCAGCCCTTGCCTTAGTGACCCTCACTGCCCCTCTAGCACCTCCTCTTCCTCTGTCCTTGACCCCCAACCATCTCTTCTTTCTGCTGGGACTTTCTGACCATTCCCTCTCTGGTCTCTTCTTAAAACAATTCCCTGGGCTCCTCCACCCTATTCTCATGCTCCTTCTTTCCTCCTTCCACCATCTGCTCTTTATCACGTGGCTTTTGCTCTTTCCCTCCCCCTCCCACTAAATTGGAATGTGCCTGGTCACTCTGAATCCTTGGCTCCCTGCCTTTCTCACTCTCTACCCTCTCCTTCTGGCTGATTTCATCTCCTCCTCAGACTTCAAATACTTCCCCAAAATAGATTTTTAAAAAATCTGCACCTCCAGGCTATAGATCTTCTCCCCACTATATATACTTGGGTAGCCAACAACCCTTTCAAACTCTGCACGTCCAAATTTGTAAGGAACTTCTTAGTTCCCCCACTCCATAATAAGGAAATGGGGACTTGGAAGTTTGGCAGTTTACCAAAGAGCACCTGATTAGGGAATGGTAAAGCTGGAGTCTAAATTCAATTCTTCTGAACATCAAAGCCCATATTTTCCCTCCATGTCACTATGTCATTACATTACAACAGCAGAAAGCTGAAAACAGCCAAAATATTTTTCTAGAGAGTAGTTCAGTATATTGTGGAATGACCAAAAGATGAAATTTGATGCCACGATTAGAAAAGATGCTTTAGAAATAGAGTTAATAGCGGGGGGGAGGGGGGGGAAGTGAAACATGAAACTATGTATAGTAAGATCCTAATCTTATCATTATGATTAGAATAAAGTCTGGAAAGGAAGCATAAAATGCCAACCGCTATCATCATGTGGTGATGTGATTATGGTTTAAATAATGTCTTTTTTTTTTCTACCAACATTCATTCCTGCCCTCCCCTAGTGTCACTGATTTCTTTTTGGAAAATCACCTCTTCTTCGTGTGTGTGTGTGTGTGTTTTTTTTCCATGTGTGTATCTTGATGGGAAAATAATGAAGCTTCCTCAGTTAGATTCTTCTGCTCACCGGCCAGTATAAGCCAAGAACCTTGCATAATGGCCAAGATGAGCCAATAAGACATTTTAGCTGAGTTACACTGGGAGAAAAAAATTTCAGATCCCATTCACTCCTATAGTGGCACCAGAACTAAGCAATCAATTTCCACCTACATTAATTCCTAGAGCTGCCCTTCTTGTTCTATTGCTACACTGATTTTCTGGCCTCTTGTCCGTTCTGGAAGCTTCCTCACATCCTTTCAGTAAATTTTCTTTTCTTGGCTAAATAAGCTCTTGGTGGGCTCTGATACTTATGACCAAAGAACCCTATGTTCTATTTTCTATAATAAACATACTTGTCTTTATACTCACAAAAAAAGAGGCAAATCAAAGTTAAAGTTCTAGTAACAGTAAAAACAGTACAAGGTATCGGTCTGAAATATGTTTGGCTGTAATAAACTTGAGTGAAATGTGGGATCTGACCTCTCCTGATCCATCACTGCTCCTAGTAAATCACCCACTGCGTGTCGTGATTTCGAAGTGATAGCAGATCAATAGTATCCCCCTCCTATACAAGCAGAATATATTTTTATTTCTATTTTTAATAAGTTTAGGGTCAATGAGAGCCTACAAAAGCAAGACTTGGGTTATACTGGAAAGAAGATACTTTTTTTTTTTCATTTGATACATGTATTGAATGCTTCCTCCATGCCAACAAATCGGTCTACAAAAATGAATGGTACCTGGTTTGGGCTCATTAGGTACTGCTTCCTGCACAACAAGGCAAATGCATAGCGGATAAAATTGTAATAAAACATGGTAAACACTACTATCGAGATATAAGCAAAGTGCCATCTCTTGGGACAGAGATGAACTCTCAGTTAAAAGCTTCTAGATGATTAGAAGGAAAATAACAAAGACCCAGCACTTACTGTTTTAGTTGAAAAGCGTGCTATAGCAACTTTGCAAAGGGGACGATCATTCCAATTAGAAAACATGGAAAGCATCCCATTATCCTCTTAGTAGCAAAACCATGTTATACATTGTAATTTCCATTCCTTTTTTTAAGTGCATCTAATAAACTGTCGATAAAATAATCATAATTTTTGTGTGAAATCCCTTGAAAACACATTGTAGTGTCTTTACCATCAGCGTGCTTTAATAAAATAACAGAAATAGGGACACCTGGGTGGCTCAGTCAGTTAAGCGTCTGCCTTTGGCTCAGGTCACGATCCCAGGGTCCTGGGGCCAAACCCCACTTTGGGCTCCCTGCTCAGTGGGGAATCTACTTCTCTCTCTGCACCTGCTCATGGTCTTGCTCACTCTCTCTCTCAAATAAATAAATTAAATCTTAAAAAAAAGTAACAAAAATTCACCTTTGTCGCCTGCCTCTAATCGACCCCTTTAGTATTTACCTTTGCTTTTCCAAAATCCGTTCCCTATTTTCTCAGTACCGAGTCACCCACTGCGTGTCGTGATTTCGAAGTGATAGCAGATCAATAGTATCCCCTTCCTATACAAGCAGAATATATTTTTATTTCTATTTTTAATAAGTTTAGGGTCAATGAGAGCCTACAAAAGCAAGACTTGGGTTATACTGGAAAGAAGATACTTTTTTTTTTTCATTTGATACATGTATTGAATGCTTCCTCCATGCCAACAAATCGGTCTACAGAAATGAATGGTACCTGGTTTGGGCTCATTAGGTACTGCTTCCTGCACAACAAGGCAAATGCATAGCGGATAAAATTGTAATAAAACATGGTAAACACTACTATCGAGATATAAGCAAAGTGCCATCTCTTGGGACAGAGATGAACTCTCAGTTAAAAGCTTCTAGATGATTAGAAGGAAAATAACAAAGACCCAGCACTTACTGTTTTAGTTGAAAAGCGTGCTATAGCAACTTTGCAAAGGGGACGATCATTCCAATTAGAAAACATGGAAAGCATCCCATTATCCTCTTAGTAGCAAAACCATGTTATACATTGTAATTTCCATTCCTTTTTTTAAGTGCATCTAATAAACCGTCGATAAAATAATCATAATTTTTGTGTGAAATCCCTTGAAAACACATTGTAATGTCTTTACCATCAACGTGCTTTAATAAAATAACAGAAATTGGGACACCTGGGTGGCTCAGTCAGTTAAGCGTCTGCCTTTGGCTCAGGTCACGATCCCAGGGTCCTGGGGCCAAACCCCACTTTGGGCTCCCTGCTCAGTGGGGAATCTACTTCTCTCTCTGCACCTGCTCATGGTCTTGCTCACTCTCTCTCTCAAATAAATAAATTAAATCTTAAAAAAAAGTAACAAAAATTCACCTTTGTCGCCTGCCTCTAATCGACCCCTTTAGTATTTACCTTTGCTTTTCCAAAATCCGTTCCCTATTTTCTCAGTACCGAGGGCACTAAACGAATTACTTTGCATCTCCCACCAAAGACCCTACCCAGACTCTGTCTCAACACCATGCTTTGGGTAGGAGGGATAGATTCCTCCCAAACGTACCTTCACGTCCATTCTTACTATTGCTGGATTCTTTCTCTCAAGACTTAATCCGATACCTACCCCCACCAGCGTGTCGGCAGCCGCAATGATTCAGTGTGGTACTGCTTCCAGCAAACACGGCTGCATTGGAACTGAGGCCTTCTGGAGAAAAGAGCTTAACCCAAACAAAGAATAGTGATCCCACTAGCGAAATTTTTGATACCGATAGACCAAAGCAAACCAAACCACCCAAACCCTACCCCTGTGTTCTGAATCAGTAGCTCTGATGTGAGGCCTTAGAAAAATAGGTGCATCTATATAAAAAATATTAAAAAGAAAATCTTCCTTGAAGATACTAATGTTGGGGGAAACGTTTGGATCCTCAAGGAATGATGACATAAGTAAGCACCGCATCTTGCTCAGTGTAAGATCTGAACTGCAAGCAAAATCAAGCCCAGGAAGATGCAGATGGAGGTGTGTGGGGACAGGCTGCGTGGGAAGGGTTTGCCTCTGCAGGCCTCCTACCTCACCAGCCTCTGCCCTTCGGGGTCACCTCTAGTCCTCCAGGAAGTGGTAAGCAATAAGGGCGGAGGGCAAGCTTTGGAATCACACAGTCCTAGGCTGACCCATGGACTGCCATTTATTCACAGTGGGCTCGTGGGTGAGTTACCAAACGCCGGTGAACCTTAGTCTCCTCATCTGAGAAAGGACAACAGTAATTTCTTCCTTGCAGCGGGAGGACTAAATGACGTCACAGGGCCTCTGACACGTAGCAGAAGTGCAGTAATCGGTGGCTGTGAGGATACTTGGAGTCAAGCTTTGCCAACAGTAGCAACACACCCAACCCTTCCCTTTCCCTAGAATAACCTATGATTCAGACCCCACGATAAACAAACAAACACATCTATGCCTTCCCTCATGGTACTCTAAACTAGTTTCTGCAAACCTGAAAATACCTATGCTACAAAGAGCCTCTGTCGAAGAGAAGGTGCTTGGAGAGCCAATGCTCAAATTTAAAGAAGTGTGTGTTGTCTCCTGCTGTTCTGTCGCCTCTGTTGTTCCAGAACAACCAGGCCCGCCATGGGTCTACAATAGTACCCACACCAGGTAGGGGTAGGCTCACGAGCTTCTGAGAAAGAACGGAAGGGGCAGACCCGGTCTCTCCGCAGCCACACTGAGAGCTCGGTGTGGTCTGTGGGCATGGTGGTGTACGTGCGTGTGAGGAGATCTCACGGAGGATGCCCGTTTCCTATTTCCATGTTTACCCTGTGCTCAGGCAGGAACGCTAAGTACATTTGTTGTTCATCCACGGTTTTAGAATTGGAAAACTGGACAGCCGAGAAAGATCTTAGAAACTGACCGGTGCTGCATGTCTCAAGATGTGCCCTGTGGACCAAGTATGATGTCCCTAAAAATGAGGCCAGAAAACTGCCTTATTGAACAAACATCTCAGGGAATTCTTAAACACTTTCAAGATTGTGGGGCACCTGGGTGGCTCAGTTGGTTAAGTGTCTGACTTCGGCTCAGGTCATGATCTCACGGTCCTGAGATTGAGTCCCACGTCTGTCTCCCAGCTCAAAGGGGAGTCGGCTTCTCCCTTTCCCTCTGCTGCTCTCCCTGCTTGTGCTCCTTCTCTCTCTTTCTGTGTCAAATAAAAAAGAAATCTTAAAAAAAAAATGCTTTCAAGATCGAGAGCCACTCAGCTAGCCCAAATGTCCCCCCTTCAAAGTGGAGATATTAAGGCCTTAAGAAAATGAGTGATTTTCAAAAANCGCCGGTGAACCTTAGTCTCCTCATCTGAGAAAGGACAACAGTAATTTCTTCCTTGCAGCGGGAGGACTAAATGACGTCACAGGGCCTCTGACACGTAGCAGAAGTGCAGTAATCGGTGGCTGTGAGGATACTTGGAGTCAAGCTTTGCCAACAGTAGCAACACACCCAACCCTTCCCTTTCCCTAGAATAACCTATGATTCAGACCCCACGATAAACAAACAAACACATCTATGCCTTCCCTCATGGTACTCTAAACTAGTTTCTGCAAACCTGAAAATACCTATGCTACAAAGAGCCTCTGTCGAAGAGAAGGTGCTTGGAGAGCCAATGCTCAAATTTAAAGAAGTGTGTGTTGTCTCTTGCTGTTCTGTCNAAGTGTGTGTTGTCTCCTGCTGTTCTGTCGCCTCTGTTGTTCCAGAACAACCAGGCCCGCCATGGGTCTACAATAGTACCCACACCAGGTAGGGGTAGGCTCACGAGCTTCTGAGAAAGAACGGAAGGGGCAGACCCGGTCTCTCCGCAGCCACACTGAGAGCTCGGTGTGGTCTGTGGGCGTGGTGGTGTACGTGCGTGTGAGGAGATCTCACGGAGGATGCCCGTTTCCTATTTCCATGTTTACCCTGTGCTCAGGCAGGAATGCTAAGTACATTTGTTGTTCATCCACAGTTTTAGAATTGGAAAACTGGACAGCCGAGAAAGATCTTAGAAACTGACCGGTGCTGCATGTCTCAAGATGTGCCCTGTGGACCAAGTATGGTGTCCCTAAAAATGGGGCCAGAAAACTGCCTTATTGAACAAACATCTCAGGGAATTCTTAAACACTTTCAAGATTGTGGGGCACCTGGGTGGCTCAGTTGGTTAAGTGTCTGACTTCGGCTCAGGTCATGATCTCACGGTCCTGAGATTGAGTCCCACGTCTGTCTCCCAGCTCAAAGGGGAGTCGGCTTCTCCCTTTCCCTCTGCTGCTCTCCCTGCTTGTGCTCCTTCTCTCTCTTTCTGTGTCAAATAAAAAAGAAATCTTAAAAAAAAAATGCTTTCAAGATCGAGAGCCACTCAGCTAGCCCAAATGTCCCCCCTTCAAAGTGGAGATATTAAGGCCTTAAGAAAATGAGTGATTTTCAAAAACAGAGGGCCTTAACTTCAGCCCTACAGACATCTGGGACCGAGTAATCCTCTTGTTGGGGCTGTCCTGTGCATCCGGGGATGTTTAAGGGCATCCCTGGCCTCTTCGAGCTAGATGCCACGGACATCCTCACAGCTGTGACAACCAAACATGTCTCCAGATATAGCCAAACATTCCCTGGGAGACAAAGCCCCCTGACTGAGAACCACTGTCTAAAGTCACACTGGTCATCAGTAGAGGAAGCAGGGCAGTGCTCAGTGTCCTGGGCTACAGCCCAGGAGCTCCCCGTAGCTGCTGGCTCCTCTTCTGCTGTGAGAGGCTAGAGGACAGGACTGAGCACTCGGGCGTGAAGGTGGGGTAAGCAGAGGCCACAGCACCGCTGTTCCCCGGGAGTCTGGGACGTTACCACCCGCTCCTTCCCTGACTTACTGTGCAGCTGGTCATCCCTATTTCTGTTTCTCCACCTGCTTAAACCTTGATCTTCCAGGAGAACTGGCAGGATTCAGACTGGCAACACCTTGGAAACCCACACAGAAGGGTACCATCCAAGAAGCTTTTCTAACAGAGGCTGATTTAAAGGTACCCCTGTGTAGAAACCAAGCCTGTCGTGTTCTCAATTTAGCACCGTGCCAGGAAGAGGAGTGTGGGGGGG
This sequence comes from Ailuropoda melanoleuca, assembly GCF_002007445.2. NCBI lineage: Eukaryota > Metazoa > Chordata > Mammalia > Carnivora > Ursidae > Ailuropoda > Ailuropoda melanoleuca. The sequence goes on from NC_048232.1 coordinate 62,905,268, forward strand.
AGCAAGGCAAAAAGGATCAGAAAATGTGCCTTCTGGTCCCAGCTCTTTCCAATCTGCCTTTGTGGCAGCTCTCTGATTGAGAAGCAGTTTCCCCGCCAAATGAAGGGGTTAAAATAATAAAATGCATCTGGGGTTGGACTCACCTGTGACCTCTGTCCAAGGGGCCCTGTCACTGGTCGTCCAAACACCCAAAGCCCACCTTTCCTCAAATCCCCAGCTCGCTCACTAGTCCTCGTTTTCTTCAGCAATAGGATGGTGTGCTTACGAAGGCCTCTATTCTTCAGAGGTGCACCCTGAAGTATTTTGGGATGGAGTGTCCTGATACTGGTAACTTACTCTCAAATGGTTCTCAGAATCATATACCATGTATATTATATATACACATAAACATGTCTGCATAGATTCTCATACATAGAGGGAAAACAAGTCTACCAAGATACTGCTAAATGTTGACTCTCACGGAAGGATATATGGCTGTTCATCGTATGACTTGTCCACTTTTCTGTATGCTTGAAATTTTTTAAAGCTGTTGGATGTTGGAGAGAGAAACAGCTCCAGCTCTATCTCTTTCACAAAGCCTTTCCCAAATTAGCTGAAATAATTCCACCAAATTCCCACAGCACTTATGTACTCTGTGTTTATCACTTTCTACCTTGTGTTATAGTTATTTAAGCGCTGGCATAGTGGGTCATAAAATTGCTAACGCAATACTCAGCTATGCGGAGAACATTTGTTCTAAAACTGCTCTTTATTTAGTCTCCAACTTCTCTGTTCCTCCTCACAAGACCCCACGCTGCTGGAAGCAGGAAAAAAACCGAAGTAAATTTTAGTTCAATCTCATCATCTCAGATTGATCATAGAATTTATTTTTTTTAACGATTTTATTTATTTATTTAACAGAGATAGAGACAGCCAGCGAGAGAGGGAACACAAGCAGGGGGAGTGGGAGAGGAAGAAGCAGGCCCATAGCAGAGGAGCCTGATGTGGGGCTCAATCCCATAACTCCGGGATCACGCCCTGAGCTGAAGGCGGATGCTTAACCGCTGTGCCACCCAGGTGCCCTGATCATAGAATTTAAATAGTCGCTTGAGGTCACTCAGTCCTGTTTGGGCCCTGATCTCTGCTCCCCCTTGATTCCCCGGGATGGCATTTGGGAACTGACTGGATTTGGGAGACCCCCCAGGAAGGGGTCCCCGAGATCAACTTGTAAAACTGGCTAGTGATATTATACCCGTGATGCAAATGCTAACACCACACCTGGTCATAAGGTCTTCGAGGGACGTGTCAGTGTTCTGAGAAGCAGGAGAAGGAAGTGTCGTCTCCGTCGCTGGAGGAGCTGAGCAGTGCTCTGTACTTACAGGCTCTTCCTAAATATCTATGTCTGCTTCTTTCTGGTCTGTTGCTCCTACTTCCACGTCATGACTTCTGCTTCCATCACTCACCAGAATGCCACAAAGCGATGAATCATAATTTGATACTAATAATGACTAATGGGCCAAGTGCCAAGCTCTCTGCATATAATATCTCATTTAATCCCCACAGCAACCAGAGGCATCAGTACAGAATTATCTTCTAAGGACAACCAGTGGTCTCTGCATTGCCTGGTTGTTGGCTTCGCCCTTTCTCCAAACTCTGCGGCAGCAGATACTGCGTGCCACGCTGTCCTGGAAACTCCCGTTTTCTGTGACCTTCCAAGTTACCTAGCCCACCACTTCCTCTCCAGCCCTATCATTTTACTTCCTTCCAGCTCATCCCAGTTCCTTCCATCCCAGCAAGTCCTGTAAGTTTTCTGGCCATCCCACCTGTCTCAATCACCTTCTACATTCCCTCCAGCCTCCATCATGCCCCTTCAAAATCCACCCCTGGCTGACCAATTTGCGTTCATTTAACACACTTTATTGAGTGCTGCTTTGTGCTCAAGCCCGTTGTCCTCAGTCCTAGAAAGACTAGGCTGAGGGAAAGAAAAGCAGGCCCAGTCCCCACCACCTTGGACTCTGCAGGGACGGTCTGTCTGGGCTTCCATCTTGTCCCAGTTATTCAAGCAAGGAACAATCCTCCCGGCACCTCCTTCCAAGTCCGTGTGCTATCTGTCCACCCATTTGACGCTTACCAAGTGCAGCTCCGTGGAGTTAATCATCCTATTCGGGGACTGTTTATTGAGGGTAATAACAATAGCACGAGTACTTTTACCCACTGAGTGTCTCCTCTATGCCAGGCACTCGTTCTATTCACATCGTCTCTAGTTCTCTCGCCGACACTGCCTGAAAGGGGCAATTTCTCTCTTGTTACTAATGAAGCACTCGAGGTTCAGAGATGATCAATAACCTGCCCAAGGCCACCTAATTAGTAAATGACACGATCCGTGGGAGAACCAGGACCCCTGGCTCCAAAGGCTCTCTCCAGACCCGCCAAGCTGTTGACTTCTTTACGGTGCCCTGCGCTGAGGTAGCGAATGGCCAGTGACACGTGAGGCAGGGGAGTGCGAGTTAGATTTGCATTCAAGTTCCAGCTGCAGCACTTACTGGAGATGTGACTTCGGGCACATTCCTGCACCTCTTTCTATCTCAGTGTCCTGGTTTTAAAATTACCATTGCAAAAAATAAGTGAAGCCCCTTACCTCACAAGGATTCTATGAATGAGAAACACCTAGCAAAGCACCACAGCATTATCACAGGCTCTTTCCCGTCTCCCTTTGTTGGTGAAGATCATTGAAAACGTTGCCAGGTCCCTTCCTGGGGCTGGTATAAGTGCCTAAGGGTGGCGTGAAGGAATATCTGCCAGCAGGCGCTCCCAGGCCATGCGAGGATGTTAACGAGGCAGGGCCTGCCCCAGAGTGGTGGAGGCGGTCCAGTGGAGAGGAGATGGAAAAGCAATCTGGAAACCAGGCAATGGGAGGGAGGTGGTGCCGTTCCTTTTGCTAGGGAAGCTTTTCCAAGGCAGGGCTGCCTGAAGCTTCTGTGTCGAAAGCATTTTAAATGCTTGCTGCAGGTGCGCTCATATGGGATTCCTTTCGTGGCAAAGACAGTGTGGGCTCATCACCATGCTAACTGATACTGTTCAGAAGGAACCTGGAGACATCCGGAATAGAACCTCGCAAACAAGCTCGAAAGCCCACTCTTTTTTTATTTTTTTTCCTATACCCATTCCAGAATATAACAGTTCATAAACTAAACTTCCACACTTTTGAAATCTTTACTAAGCACTCTGAGATACCTTCTACATTTACCACTTCATTCATCCCTTTTTAAAAAGCCCTACAAGGTCGAGATTATTGTTCGGTGTGTTGCCAGTGAGCAAACTGAAGCCCAGAGAGGTTACATCTCTTGCACAAGGTCACACAGCTAGAATTATTGGTGAGATTTGAGCTGATTCATCTACGGATTCAATAAATATTTGTGGAGTGGCTACTATGTGCCAGGTTTCTATGATTCAAAAGCTAATGTTCTTCCTACCATCTAAGTCTTCCTAATAAAATACATGATATAATAGGGATCCCGGTCATTGGCAGTGTTCTGTCAAAAAGTGAAAGCAGTTTGGCCAGAACATGATATGCTCATGGCTCAGGAAAGATAATCAGGCTGATTGGCGTGGCCAGGCTAGTGTCCGTGTGCCTTCACACTACTCCACGTGTGTCCTTCTCAAGGCTGGCTGCTTACAGAGCATGGCCCTCTACAGCAGAAGTGCCGTTCTCAGACAAGTGTATGTGAGTATCTGCACTCGACAGCTTATAAAACTTTATGAGGATGATACACTTCAAGACATTTATTTATTAGAAATTTGAAAAAAGGCAAAGATTGGTACACACAACTCACTAAAAGAAGGAAAATCCTATTGTAACAGTGCCTTACTTTCNTGTTGGCTTCGCCCTTTCTCCAAACTCTGCGGCAGCAGATACTGCGTGCCACGCTGTCCTGGAAACTCCCGTTTTCTGTGACCTTCCAAGTTACCTAGCCCACCACTTCCTCTCCAGCCCTATCATTTTACTTCCTTCCAGCTCATCCCAGTTCCTTCCATCCTAGCAAGTCCTGTAAGTTTTCTGGCCATCCCACCTGTCTCAATCACCTTCTACATTCCCTCCAGCCTCCATCATGCCCCTTCAAAATCCACCCCTGGCTGACCAATTTGTGTTCATTTAACACACTTTATTGAGTGCTGCTTTGTGCTCAAGCCCGTTGTCCTCAGTCCTAGAAAGACTAGGCTGAGGGAAAGAAAAGCAGGCCCAGTCCCCACCACCTTGGACTCTGCGGGGACGGTCTGTCTGGGCTTCCATCTTGTCCCAGTTATTCAAGCAAGGAACAATCCTCCCGGCTCCTCCTTCCAAGTCCGTGTGCTCTCTGTCTACCCATTTGACACTTACCAAGTGCAGCTCCGTGGAGTTAATCATCCTATTCAGGGACTGTTTATTGAGGGAAATAACAATAGCATGAGTACTTTTACCCACTGAGTGTCTCCTCTATGCCAGGCACTCGTTCTATTCACATCGTCTCTAGTTCTCTCNCGGTGTGTTGCCAGTGAGCAAACTGAAGCCCAGAGAGGTTACATCTCTTGCACAAGGTCACACAGCTAGAATTATTGGTGAGATTTGAGCTGATTCATCTACGGATTCAATAAATATTTGTGGAGTGGCTACTATGTGCCAGGTTTCTATGATTCAAAAGCTAATGTTCTTCCTACCATCTAAGTCTTCCTAATAAAATACATGATATAATAGGGATCCCGATCATTGGCAGTGTTCTGTCAAAAAGTGAAAGCAGTTTGGCCAGAACATGATATGCTCATGGCTCAGGAAAGATAATCAGGCTGATTGGCGTGGCCAGGCTAGTGTCCGTGTGCCTTCACACTACTCCACGTGTGTCCTTCTCAAGGCTGGCTGCTTACAGAGCATGGCCCTCTACAGCAGAAGTGCCGTTCTCAGACAAGTGTATGTGAGTATCTGCACTCGACAGCTTATAAAACTTTATGAGGATGATACACTTCAAGACATTTATTTATTAGAAATTTGAAAAAAGGCAAAGATTGGTACACACAACTCACTAAAAGAAGGAAAATCCTATTGTAACAGTGCCTTACTTTCGTCTAGGGCAGGATCATTTTCAGTGTGCTGTAAGAAATGCTGCCATGTTAGCCTTGGACAAGCCGATGAGATCTAGAAGGTGACGGCAATTGTACCCATTCCCAAGGAAACTGAGGTTCAAGTTGTAAAGGTCACCAGTACTTTACAAGTGTCCAGTACTTTAGAGTTTACATGTCTTCTTAATGACAGAACCAGGATTTGAACTGAAGTTCTTTCTGCTCCTTCCTGTATGCCAATGGCATTGGTTAGGATGAGTTAGGTTATGCTGCAGTAACAAATGGCCTTCAGATCTCAGGGGCTCGGCATAATCAAGCTTGATTTCTTACCCATATTCCATGGCAGCTGTGGCTTTGATCCACTTTGTGTGTACAGCAGGACCCAGCTGACAAAGCTGCCTCTACCTGGAACTTAGTCACTCCTGCAGCAGAGTGAAGAGCAAGAGCCGTGGACCCCACACTGGCTCTAGAACCCTCTGATAGAAACTGTCATTCTCAGTTCATTGGCCAAAGCAGGTCATGTAGCCTTATCCACATACAGCATAGCAGAGATGTTACCTTCCATGGGAAGGGGCCCCAAATAGGAATAAAAACATCTCAATTTATATTAGGAGAGTAATGTGTGAAGTCGTCTTGAGCCTCCCTGCCTTGTTCCATGGAAGTATTCTTTAACAAATGCGATCCTGATTAAGAATTATCTCAGATATAATCAGCCAAGAGTCATTTTAAAAAATGAAAGAATTAAATAATGAAATGAATTTAATATTAAAGAAGCAACAGTTCTAAAATATGCCTGTTGAGCATGAAACCTGCTTTTGCAAAGAAAGCAACTTTCACTCTGGGAATAAACTTTCCATTTCTGGCAGGAAAATTGAATAACACCACTGAAGTTATCCTATGAATGGGCATCAGGGTGTCATATTTGAATGTGTAATGAGTACACATTGGCAGAAACCCCCTTTGCCACATGAGTTCAAAATAAACACTAGTCAGTAGGGAACTACCAGCTGTGCTGAGTCGAAAAAAAAAATTAAAAAAAAAATGCACTCACACCCCCTCCCTCCATGAAGCAAAAATCCCCTCTGAAATCACCTCCCCCAAGAATGCAGGGGCACATGTGGATTCTCACACGTGTTCAAGTACAAACCCCACCCCTGGAAAGTCCTCCAGGCAAACCCATTTAAATAAAGTTCAGAAGAAGACAGAAGTAGGACATGAAACAGAGTTCAGGCATTCACAGAATCTTGCCTTCCCTTAATATCAACTGGCAGCTTAAAAAAAGAAAAAGAAAAAAAAAAGGGAACACTTCACAAGAGTTTAAAGAAGCTGATTTCTAACATCGGCTGATTTAAAATGTCCATTACAATTCTAAGATCCTATGATTCTGTAAGTTTCTGTGATGATGAGAAGCAAATCTATTTCCTTATTTAAGGACAGAAAAGAAAGGGAGAAGGATATGCTTTATATAATAAAATTTCACAGGGAGAAAGAAAGAAAGAAAGAAAAGAA
>NC_048232.1:62911952-62921737 GCF_002007445.2 Ailuropoda melanoleuca
AAAGAAAGAAAGAAGAAAGGAAGGGAAGGGAAGGGTGGGAGGGGAGAGGATGGGAAAAGGAAGGGAAGGGAGGGAGGGAAGGAAGAACAAAAATGTTCTAGAGATTATCAAGTTTCTTGGGTTAGGCAATCTACGTATAAAATTCTATTCCTTAAAATGTTTTGGCATTGAGTCAGGATTTGATTTGTAGAAATGAGACTTCTCCAAGACCTCTTTTAGAGCCAGCGAGGAAAGGAGAAATGAACTGACTTAGATTGTTACCTTAACCTTTTTGTGAAGGTCACCAAAGGGAAAGCCCATAAAGAACTGTGGCTCTTACCCATCTGAGACATTGTCCTGGGATAAAGGGCAATCATGATCGCATGTCACACTTTAGATCAAATCATTAAACTGTCTTGCATTTTTTCCCACGACTCTAAATATAATTTTAGTTGGAATGAGTCTGGATTATTAGGAAATGTTTCTAATTGTACTTTTCTGAAGTGGTTAGATGTTAATGCTAAAATTTTACTATCATAATTGTTGCTAGTAAATCTCCACAACTGATATTTCAGTTTTAATGTAACTATAAGTGACACTAGATATCAGGCACCAAGATGCCAAAACATGGTAGCTGAGCGAAAGAAATTAAGAAGAGAAGAGAAATGGATAGGCTAACTCTTTCCTATCCTCTCTTACAACCAACTTGGTGTCTGCTGTTTCTCTGGCTAGAAAAAGTAGAAAAAGTAAGCAGGCAGGAGATGTGTGGAATCGTTACAGTCTACCTGGACATGAAGAAGCTTCTGTAATAGTAACAGTGATAAGTACAAGAGAAACATCCACGAGAAAAGAGCGGTTCATTTTGAGAGGAGAGTGTGGGTTATGGTGTCACGGGATCAAAATGTTTTAAAAGGAGGGTTTTGGATCAATGTGGGCTTGAACTTCTCTTTCTTGTCTTCTGCAATTAATTCAAATTCCCTTGACTCCTGAATCAAATGGTTGATGGGGTCTTCAGGTCATAGTAGAAGTCAGTGAAACTATCTAATTAATTATTATATATACACATATATATGAATATATATATGTACACACATATATATGTGGGGATATATATAAGTATATATGGATGTGTATACATATAATACATATGTATAATACATATTGTATGTGTGTATATATACACAAACATATATGTGGAGGTATATATACGCATACATATATGAATATATGTGTGCACACACATTCATATATGTATTTAACTGATTATGACACAGTTATTCATTGAATGTTCCAAAAAAATTGAATCCCAGTCTTATACCATCTACAAATATAAATGCCTTTTGGATTAAAGATAGCTGTAAAAAAAAAAACAAATACTTTCCAGAAAATCCAGCATATTTTATGCATGTATATGTACAATCTGCAGATTGAAGGAGACTTTCTAGACCAATGCATTTCTTGATCAAATGGAGAAGCTCTAAAGAAAAGATAGACATTATCATATACGAATTTAAAACTTTTTTTGGCAAAAAAAAGATTCCATAATAAGTTCAGTAGACAAATGATAGGTCCTGAAATGTCTATACCATAGATGGCAATCATTTTTTTGTTTTCTTTTTACAAATCAACAATGATAGACAAATGAACTCATGGAAAAATGAATAAAGAATTAGAATAGGAAATTCACAGAGGAGCAAACCCAAATGGCCAACTAGCAAACGAAAATATGTTCACAATAAATCATACTCAAGGAAATGCATATTAAAGTAACAATAATGTTTCTTTTTATACTCATCAGACTAGCAAAAATTGAAATGATCAGTAACCTCTAGTGGTGGTAGGTATGTGGAGAAATGGGTGCTCACACAGTGCTGAGAAAAATTCAACTGCTAAAACTGCTGTGACAAGCCGTTTAGTAGCACACACATACACACACAAATTAGACATACATGTGCCATTCAGCGCTGCAATTGCCTTGACACCTCTCAGATCACCAGGGCACAAGAGCACGTGTCAAAGGACATGAAATGTCAGAGTGTTTATAGTAGCAAGAAAAGGAAAGGGGAGCAGGGATCAAAGTAAGTGAGCATCAGTGAGAACGTTTACATAGATGGCAGCTCGCCCACACCGTGGGTTATCACGCAGCCATTCCAAAAAATGAGCTACAGCTGAAAGGCCACTTTTGAAAGATTCCTATGCAGTTACACTCTAAGGGAAAAAATAATAGTAAGACACAGAAAATGTGCATGATGCAATGCTCCTAAGACGGACCATCAGCACCCCTCTCCCACAGATAAGTGTCAGTGTGAAATGTGCAGATATGATTGTATGGGGAGGGGATGTACAAGTACACACCATGGAATAGCTACACAGTGCGGGGGGCTACGGAGGGGATGTGAAGGGAAAAGGAAAGGGAAGTTGAAAGTAAGCATGAAGGAAAAAACAAGACTTTAAATAACAGATAAATACTTATGTGAGATAACATATATGTATTTATGCAAAATTATATATATATACTGTATAGATGAAAAATTACAAAAAAGAATGAGAAGCTATTTCAACAGCAAGCTCAAAGCATAATAATATTAATAAAAAATAGAATATTCATTGAACCCTCACAATTGACAAGCACTGTCCTAAGCATGTTTGACTTATTAATCCTCACAACCACCTTACAATGGAGATATTAATATCTTTATTCTCATCAAGAGAAGAATCCAGCTTACACCTCTATAACTGTAGAACAGAACATTTGAAAAATTCAAATGAACCCAATCATCTCATTTGCTTCTTTAATGATCTTGGTTTGTTTACGTTAGTGTCTGCATCTAAAAGATGGAATTTAACAGGGTACCATAAATAAATCAATATTGCCCAACAAGCTAATGTTGGCGTGAGTCATCTAAATGAAGGGCAGCTATCTTCAAAATTAGCCACTTCCGTTACTCGTTTGTTCCACAAGGAACCCTTGAACAATTTCTGCATGGTTCTATGCCCTGGGGATTCATTGGTGGCCATGACAGCCTCTAAGTGTTTGATAGCTCAGGCTGGTGTCCTAGTGCATTTTGACCCCTTGTTCTGAAATTGGACAAGAAAAATAATCTGGCCTTACTCTGACAACATCATGGGGCAAGATTCCGATCCTTCCTGAGAAAGGGGCAGTTTCCAGTGACGCAGAAACTGTACCTGATCTGAACTGATCCATGGAACTGGACAGCAAAAGTGAACAGGCCACAGAAGAATCCTTCGTTGTGCAGCCCACCACTGGCACTCGACAAATTGCTTCTTGGCTAGCATTTTAGAGAGAAGGTAGGGAAGGTAGGGGTTGCCAGCTGCTTCTTCTATTTTTGTAACTAATTTAAGCATCCTCTTGTCTCCAATCTTGATGAAGACACGCCAAGCACCAGAACACCAATACCGATGTGCTTTATGTTCAAACACTGTGACTCCCCACTCCATGCATCTCCATTCCCTTCCCAAACCCACTATGGGCCACCCTGCAGTAAGGTCAAGGAGTGAAAATAGAGACTGTGATTCAGATAAGGCTACAGAAAGGCGCTAATGAAATTACTGAGGAAGTAAACACCATGAGAAAGCTCTGAGCATTGGTCCGATCCTCTGCATTTGGATCTTAAATGAGATCCTGAATCTGTAAATGCACAAATGAAGAAAGAGCTCTGGTGTCTCACAGCTCCGTCTGTCTGAGAGCCAAGACTTTCAATCGTGCATGTGTGTTTTGCAGGCCCTTGGCTTTCCCTTCTTGCCCTGACTTTGGCTGCCTCTCACATGGTTTTTGGCAAGGTACACTCTGGAGAGGCCTGGAAAACTTTCCATCTAGTCACTCCCTTTGGTTAACTATTAGCAGCTCTGGTAAAAGTTGTTGGTAGGGCATTGGAAGCAACAATCCAGAAAGAGGTTTTTAAGATTTTTATTTAATTATTTGACAGAGAGAGAGAGCACAAGCAGGGGGAGCAACAGGCAGAGGGAGAGAGAGAAACAGGCTTCCTGCTGAGCAGGGAGCCCAACGTGGGGCTCTATCCCAGGACCTTGGGATCATGACCTGAGCTGAAGGCAGACCTTAACTGACTGAGCCACCCAGGTGCCCTCAAAAAGAGGTTTTTAGTTTAACCATAGAGTTCATTCATTTGGGGAGTTCAGGAATCCTGTCCTCCAAACACTGAGATAACATGAACAAAGGAGAAGCAACAAACTGAGAAATGATGTCTGCTCCCTTCTTTGGGACCAATTAGCTCAGTGACACCGGTCAAAGGAGGGAAGGTAACTCATCACATGTAATAAACTCCAACAAAGCTCTCTCGTTTAATCCCCATAACAACCTATAACATATATATGAGTATCTCTACTTGACAAAGTTAAGAGACATGAACGCAAAGTCCTTAAACTTTGCATGAAACCATAAGCCTCATGCCATTTAATTTTTCCAAGTTTTGGGTTCCTTACCTAAAAAAGCAAGAAGGTTGAACTCCTTGCTCTCAAAAAGGTCTTTCTAACACTGAGAGTCCATGAATCAGTTGACCTGGCAGGCAATAAACAATTCCTCTCTTCTAATTTCCTTTTCCCTTCTCAGCCTTGATTTCCCAGCAAACTCTGAGGCCCAATAAAATTATCGTCTCCACACAGAGACGCTAAGAGGGCAGTTCATGCATTAGTCGTCAATGTCGTGCGGCCCTTTTCCTCCTGAAGCCGTTGCNCACCTCTCAGATCACCAGGGCACAAGAGCACATGTCAAAGGACATGAAATGTCAGAGTGTTTATAGTAGCAAGAAAAGGAAAGGGGAGCAGGGATCAAAGTAAGTGAGCATCAGTGAGAACGTTTACATAGATGGCAGCTCGCCCACACCGTGGGTTATCACGCAGCCATTCCAAAAAATGAGCTACAGCTGAAAGGCCACTTTTGAAAGATTCCTATGCAGTTACACTCTAAGGGAAAAAATAATAGTAAGACACAGAAAATGTGCATGATGCAATGCTCCTAAGACGGACCATCAGCACCCCTCTCCCACAGATAAGTGTCAGTGTGAAATGTGCAGATATGATTGTATGGGGAGGGGATGTACAAGTACACACCATGGAATAGCTACACAGTGCGGGGGGCTACGGAGGGGATGTGAAGGGAAAAGGAAAGGGAAGTTGAAAGTAAGCATGAAGGAAAAAACAAGACTTTAAATAACAGATAAATACTTATGTGAGATAACATATATGTATTTATGCAAAATTATATATATATACTGTATAGATGAAAAATTACAAAAAAGAATGAGAAGCTATTTCAACAGCAAGCTCAAAGCATAATAATATTAATAAAAAATAGAATATTCATTGAACCCTCACAATTGACAAGCACTGTCCTAAGCATGTTTGACTTATTAATCCTCACAACCACCTTACAATGGAGATATTAATATCTTTATTCTCATCAAGAGAAGAATCCAGCTTACACCTCTATAACTGTAGAACAGAACATTTGAAAAATTCAAATGAACCCAATCATCTCATTTGCTTCTTTAATGATCTTGGTTTGTTTACGTTAGTGTCTGCATCTAAAAGATGGAATTTAACAGGGTACCATAAATAAATCAATATTGCCCAACAAGCTAATGTTGGCGTGAGTCATCTAAATGAAGGGCAGCTATCTTCAAAATTAGCCACTTCCGTTACTCGTTTGTTCCACAAGGAACCCTTGAACAATTTCTGCATGGTTCTATGCCCTGGGGATTCATTGGTGGCCATGACAGCCTCTAAGTGTTTGATAGCTCAGGCTGGTGTCCTAGTGCATTTTGACCCCTTGTTCTGAAATTGGACAAGAAAAATAATCTGGCCTTACTCTGACAACATCATGGGGCAAGATTCCGATCCTTCCTGAGAAAGGGGCAGTTTCCAGTGACGCAGAAACTGTACCTGATCTGAACTGATCCATGGAACTGGACAGCAAAAGTGAACAGGCCACAGAAGAATCCTTCGTTGTGCAGCCCACCACTGGCACTCGACAAATTGCTTCTTGGCTAGCATTTTAGAGAGAAGGTAGGGAAGGTAGGGGTTGCCAGCTGCTTCTTCTATTTTTGTAACTAATTTAAGCATCCTCTTGTCTCCAATCTTGATGAAGACACGCCAAGCACCAGAACACCAATACCGATGTGCTTTATGTTCAAACACTGTGACTCCCCACTCCATGCATCTCCATTCCCTTCCCAAACCCACTATGGGCCACCCTGCAGTAAGGTCAAGGAGTGAAAATAGAGACTGTGATTCAGATAAGGCTGCAGAAAGGCGCTAATGAAATTACTGAGGAAGTAAACACCATGAGAAAGCTCTGAGCATTGGTCCGATCCTCTGCATTTGGATCTTAAATGAGATCCTGAATCTGTAAATGCACAAATGAAGAAAGAGCTCTGGTGTCTCACAGCTCCGTCTGTCTGAGAGCCAAGACTTTCAATCGTGCATGTGTGTTTTGCAGGCCCTTGGCTTTCCCTTCTTGCCCTGACTTTGGCTGCCTCTCACATGGTTTTTGGCAAGGTACACTCTGGAGAGGCCCGGAAAACTTTCCATCTAGTCACTCCCTTTGGTTAACTATTAGCAGCTCTGGTAAAAGTTGTTGGTAGGGCATTGGAAGCAACAATCCAGAAAGAGGTTTTTAAGATTTTTATTTAATTATTTGACAGAGAGAGAGAGCACAAGCAGGGGGAGCAACAGGCAGAGGGAGAGAGAGAAACAGGCTTCCTGCTGAGCAGGGAGCCCAACGTGGGGCTCTATCCCAGGACCTTGGGATCATGACCTGAGCTGAAGGCAGACCTTAACTGACTGAGCCACCCAGGTGCCCTCAAAAAGAGGTTTTTAGTTTAACCATAGAGTTCATTCATTTGGGGAGTTCAGGAATCCTGTCCTCCAAACACTGAGATAACATGAACAAAGGAGAAGCAACAAACTGAGAAATGATGTCTGCTCCCTTCTTCGGGACCAATTAGCTCAGTGACACCGGTCAAAGGAGGGAAGGTAACTCATCACATGTAATAAACTCCAACAAAGCTCTCTCGTTTAATCCCCATAACAACCTATAACATATATATGAGTATCTCTACTTGACAAAGTTAAGAGACATGAGCGCAAAGTCCTTAAACTTTGCATGAAACCATAAGCCTCATGCCATTTAATTTTTCCAAGTTTTGGGTTCCTTACCTAAAAAAGCAAGAAGGTTGAACTCCTTGCTCTCAAAAAGGTCTTTCTAACACTGAGAGTCCATGAATCAGTTGACCTGGCAGGCAATAAACAATTCCTCTCTTCTAATTTCCTTTTCCCTTCTCAGCCTTGATTTCCCAGCAAACTCTGAGGCCCAATAAAATTATCGTCTCCACATAGAGACGCTAAGAGGGCAGTTCATGCATTAGTCGTCAATGTCGTGCGGCCCTTTTCCTCCTGAAGCCGTTGCTTCACCCGTGTTTACATTGCTCCGTTCCATCAGTTTAGAGCACATTAAAAAGCAGAACTGGTTGGTTGTTTTACGTTGGTGGTGAACTTTGTGCCTCAACTGTATTGCAACCCCCAAAGTTTACTCAACTCCACCTGGCAGTTCAGCTCCTTGAGATAAAATAGGTTTTCTCTGCAGGAAACCAGTAGCAGTTTGTCTTTTCGCCCTGCTGCTGGCACACAGCTGGCTGGGCATCTACTTGACAGTCATCCAGTGGAAAGTGATCAAAAAAGAAAAAAAAAAGAGGGACATGAGGGAGTACTGCCATGGAAGAGGAATTAAAACCAATACCTTGTTTTGGTAGACTTGTTAAAGGCCAAGGTAAATGTGTGTGTGTGTGTGTGTGTGTGTGTGTGTGTGTGTGTGTGTGTGTGTGCATGGAAGGGGATGGGAAGCTGTGAGCGAAAGGATCCTGGATAAATAGCTAGTGAGGAGCAATTCCTATTGTCTATATTCCTCAGTACTATCAGACTTGGATCAATTTCTCATGAGAGAAATGGAAAGTTACATTTTGTTAATTTTTAACAAAACCATATGTAGTCATTCTCTTAGAGAAAATTACACTGATAGCTACAAAGTCATAAAAAATGTATATAAGAAAACAGTACAATGTAAGACAGGCAGGAGAGAGCAGCCTATGTGCTGGTGCTTTGATGGTAATGCTGAGCAATAAAAAACATTCATACTGCAATCTATACAACTAAACAGCCTGAAACTTCTGTACTCAGATTTGTTAAAGAAGAAGAAAATGGGCTTTTCCAGTTCCCACCCAATCCTAGTATTATGAGCTGAATTGTTTCCCCCCAAATGATCTTGAGGTCTTAATCCCCAGGACCTGTGAATGTGACCTTATTTGGAAATAAGCTCTTTGCAGATGATCAAATTATATGAGGCCATTACGGTGAGCCTTAATCCAATAGGCCTATGTCCTTATGAAAGGGGTGGGGGGACTTGGGCACAGAGGCTGATGTGCATACAGGGGAAAGTCACGCGAACATAAAGGCAGAAATCAGGGTGATACCTCTGCAAGTCAAGGAATGTCAATGACTGCCAGCAGATCCTCAGAAACTAGGATACAGGAATGGAAAAATTCTTCCTTTGCAGTCCTTAGAAGCAACAAATCCTACAGACACCTTCATCTTGGACTTCTAGCCTCCAGATCTATGACACGATATATCTTTGTTCTGTAAGCAGTACCACTTTGTGGTACTTTGTTAATGGCAACCCTAGCAAATGAATACGGTCAGGTTTTCTCAAGGTCGCCTCCCATCACCACGCATCTTTCCTCTTGCCCCTTTAGCTGCACAGCATCTCCAAAGGAGAGAGAAAGTATTTGAGGAGAACTGGGTTTCCCCTCCGTTTTCCTCTTATCCTTGAATCCTTGAATTTCATCTTATTCTTCACCCTTGAAGCCTAATTTCCAAAGAAGTGTTCATAAGAAGCTTCCAGCATAACAATAAGTGGTCAATTCTACCCAAGGGCCAAATGGTAAGAAAAATAAAGAAAAACTATTCACCTGGGAAATTTTCTTCCCAAAAGGCTTGAGCGAGGGCTGTTGTTCTTGGAAGATCCTACTACAGCAGCTGAAGAAGAGGAGAGAAGAAAAAGAATTTGCCTCTGAAAGGTCCTTTAGTTTAAATCTGAAACCAAGTAATCTAATTAAATTCAGACAGTCTGTTTGGGACCCACGTCAAGATTGCAGCAATGTTTTTAAGCAACTGATTTGGACCATACATTTAGACAGGTTTAGTTTCCTTGCTTTGCTGCTGCTGTTTTCTCCTAAAGGAGTATGGATGGATCCTGATACTTGGAATTAGGTTGGAGTTAGCTAAGGGACTAGCCAAAGGACTGGCATTTGGAAAATACGTTTTAGTATTAATTTAGAAAGGGGAGTGGGTTCAAGCAGCCAAGAGGTGAACAGATGGCAGTGCATGCTGGGAGTTCCTGGCAAGGAGCCATTCACTAGAAGGGGTGATTGAATGGAATGCTTCTGTATCTAGGTTGCAGGAGGAACAGGAAGCTGTGACTAGATTTGGCAGCTTCTAATACAAAATTTATTAAAGAGGAATGAATTTGATCATAAACAAATGACAATTTACTTTTCATATCTCTATTCAATTTCCTCAGAGAATTTTCCAGGAAGAGATGAACATCTCAAATCACTATTCTAAGGGTGTAGGAGGTTCAAATATGACAATTGGGCTTCAATTTATCCATATCAATGAGCTTCAAAAAAATGGCAAGAGTCTAAGAAAAACATCCAAACACAGAGAAGATTTATTCCCTTCTAGCTATGGCAAAATCACGGGGGGGGGGGGGGGGG